>NC_021162.2:62519513-62583675 GCF_000331145.2 Cicer arietinum | reverse complement strand
GATTGTGCACTAGCAATTTTCATTGAAGTGTAAAAGTTTCTCAAGATTGCTGGTGATTATACTTGCTTATATGTATATATGTGTCACTTAATGTTGTTACAGACAGTGATGAAATCTACACGCCGTCAACTAGAGAAAGAGCTTCTGCTTGAAGACCTTACACGGCTTGAAGATGTTCCCTCATACAAACTTCTCAAACGATAGATATCAACAAATAGTCAGTGAGTCTACTAGTTTTAACTTGAAGGTTGTACTAGATGTGATGATACTGTATTTACATTCTTCCCACTTCAACATTTAACCTTCTAACAATTTGAGTAAGACCGAGGTGAGCCACATGTGATATCAATGTTCTGGAGGCAGAGGTAAGGTTTAAATCCAGTTGGAGGATGTAATGTTGACTGACAAATTGCCAGGGGAGTCTGAAATGTAGGTTTGCTTGGTACCAAAAAGATTAGGTTGTAATGATTGTGGTTTGCCTATGTATTTCGATTATAATTCAGGCAGGTTTACTATAGTTTGTAGCAACTGCTGGCCTTGTTTGTGAAGGTATTGGTATACTCTGCATATTTGTTTGAGTAAAAGATAAAATGTTTCCATTTTGCCGAAACTATACTTGTTTATTTTATACATGCTATTCAATCTTTAGTAAGGTCACCCATTTTACGATCTCCTCCTGATCCATTCAACAGGTCATCTAAATTCAGTTGACCATGTTATGGTTCAATGTTTTGCGTTGCTTTTCTATTGACTCGTCTAAATTATGACTGCTTTAGAAGTTTCAATTTAATATTTTATAAGAGCTATGCTGAGCTACTCGGATTTGTGAAGAAAATACCAAAAATACAAACAGATGTTTCCATTTGAAGTTGTCACTGGCTGTTATGCTGAATATTTGATGGGTAGTGGCAGTAGACGTGAATATCTATTTTTATCTCTTGCAATATCAACTGGAAGAGTGCTTTGCTATGGCATGTATCATTTGATGAAAATCACTTCCTCGACTCAAGAAGATAAGATTGTTGCAGTCAAGTGTCAATATGTACTCCCTTGCAAATTCATCAATCATCATAATGAAAGTGATCATCGTACTAGTAGTCATATGATGAAATGCAGCAATACCAAAGATAATAACGATAAATCTGTCATCTAAAACAGTAGCACACAGCAGGAAAACAATATTTTAGGAAATCAGCTACGGTCATTCAACTATAGTTCTACAGTATTGGTGTTTATCTCATCAGCTAACGGAATAACAAAACAAATAAAGGAACAGCAAATCAATTAAGTTTCGATTCCATTCAGCTTATAAAATGAAATTGGTTGGGTAAAAAATTGTGAGAACCAACGAATCAATCCAAAATGTGTCTAAAGTTAGTAAAAATTAGCAATTAATCCGTTATAATAAATCAAATTTGTTATTTAACAAATATGTTTTTAAGCTAATTAAAGATTAAATCAAGCAAACATTAAATGTCTTAAACTACTCACTGTGCAAAGCACAAGTTACATAGTTTTTTACAATTAAGTGCTATGTGAATTTGTTTGTGCTTTGCCTGATTGCAATGTGAATTATGCTTTTTCTTTAACTCTCTGATTTTCAGAGTATTGGGGTTCTCACAATGCAGAATTTGATCGAGAGGTAAATAGTCTGACAAAAAATTATTCCGACCAATATTTAAATTCAGATTCTTTCGAACCATTCATCTATAATTGAAGTTCATTAACCACTTAAATCTAATTTTATGGATTAGAAAGTTATTATAGATGGCAAAAGCTATGTTGTCTTCCTTCTTCGAATAACTCAAATAGTGGAGCATTGTAAGAAAATTAGATTTCATACTCCCACATTTTTGACCCCATACCTCTATAATTCTTAAAAAATTCAATTTTACCCGTATCATTTTCATCTCTTTTTGTTGAAATTTTTTTTTATCAATTGTTTATTCCACACAAATATAAAATTTCTAATAGAGTTGTTTTCTTAAAATATGATTTAGAAATTAACATGCAAAAAATTTTAAATTTTAAATTTCGATATGTAAACTAAAAAACAGAAAAAATTTACATATAAAAAAAAATGAAATTTTTTATTTATAAAAATGTTGAAAAACTATTTCATATCGAAAACTTTAAAAAAATTTCGATACTTAAAATTATTGACAAAATTTTTATGCAGATATTTCAAAAAAATTTGAACTCAAATTTTAATACGTAAAGAAAAATAAAAAAATAAAATTGTGTACTGAAAATATTCGGTACATAAAAAGGACATAGATGTGGGATAATAGATATTATTTAAAAATAGATGTGGGGTAAAAAATAAACAAGAATATTTTTAGAAGTTTATAAAAAAAACGGTAAAATATGATAGTAGAAGGCAAAATGTGGAATATGAAATCCAATTCTCCCATTTTAATATTCACCGGTTGATCAATTGTAATAGACCACCAAACCCTCACTCGTCCATTGTTTCTGTTTCTCTTTAATTGTCTACCATTGTATTTTACCTAATCTCATGTTTTGTTTGGAAAAAACACTATCTATTTTGAATATTTTGTTTTAATGAAAAAATATTTTGAATATTCGTTGCAATGAAATAAGACTTATTTGAAAGGATGAGGTTATTATCATGATAATGATTGTGTGGATTGAATGAATGACATAAAATTTTGCTTGAAAATTATGTAGTGTGAGTGCGTGACCATAGAATTTCTTTTACTTGAGTTTTCTCTCTTAACTTGCACACCCAAAACACAAATAAAATGTTCTTCCTCCAAACTCCTTACTCTCATTCGCAAATTCAACCATCGAACATTATCATACCTAACCGTTTTCCTAACAGAAACGGTTACATAAAGTTCCGAACAACCTACCGTGAGAATCTCCGTTACCTAAAAACCCTAACTATAATCAACCCCAACACCAAACCCAACAACCTCCCTCTCCCCGACGCCGTCGACCACATCCTCGCCACCGTCACTTTCCTCAAATCTCATTCCTTCTCCGACGCCGATATCCCCCGCCTCGTCCACCACTCTCCCCACCTCTTCACAACCTCCATAAACCCCGCAGATATCTCCCCCGTCTTCCACTTCCTCTCCGACGACCTCCTCGCCACCGCCGAAGACTCCCGCGGCCTCATCCTCCGCTGCCCCAAACTCCTCTTCACCAACGCCGACTACTTCCTCCGACCGACGCTTCAGTTCCTCCGCCACGTTGGAGTTCGTAACCTGAACCGGCCGACTAACCGGAACGCGCATCTTTTGAACACGCGCGTGGAGAAATTGCACCTGAGGGTGAAGTTCATGGAGGAAGTAGTGGGGTTTTCATACGAAGAAGCGATTAATGCGTGTGGGAGGTTGCCCGCAATATTGGGATACGATGTGGAGAATAATTTATGGCCGAAATTTGTGTATTTGGTTAAAGAAATGGAGAGGGAATTGGAAGAGTTGAAAAAGTTTCCTCAGTATTTTGGGTTTAGTTTGGAGAAGAGAATTGTGCCAAGACATTTGCATTTGAAGGAAAGAGGTGTTAGAATTCCGTTGAATAGAATGTTGATGTGGGGTGATGATAAGTTCTACACCAAGTGGAAGTGAAGTCAACTAGTAGTATCACTCAACAAGTAGCAACCCACACATTTGCACAATAATTTATGTAATTACATAATAACCCTTTCACACTTTTGTTAATTTGTTATGTTTTTTAGTTACTCGTAACTTAATGATTATGTAATATTTAATATAGATAATTGAGTTTTTCCTTACTAACCTTATTTAGGTGCATGGAATTTGGATTTGAATTGTATGCATACACAACTATATTCAGTCCATTTTATTTTGTAAGGGATAAATTTTGCACAATTATAATGTCAATGAAGAGAGTCGATTCCTGTCTATATTTAGACCAAATGCATCAATTTTCTTTGATCCACTTGTGCTTATATTAAGGTTGGAGAGAGTAAGAAGCTAGATACCCTAGGTTAAAAAATTAAATTCAAGGTTGACCTATGGAAAATTACAAGAGTTTAAGGACAAAATGTAGATTACATGAGTGACATAAGATAAATATCTCTGGTTCCAAAGCAGAATCTACAAACCCACAAGAAATGGTAACAGAACATGTTATTCATTACGAAACTTGGGCCACACTGTGATCACTCCTGGCCTCATCTCCTCAAAACGGTATCTGCATAACAATACATATAATAAGAGCCAACAAGGTAAACCTAGCTTTCTAAAGCTAGACAAAAATATGCAAGTCTCATGCACTAAGCAGCCCTTTTTTCCTTCTTTTTCAATGTGGACAGTTAAAATAAGAATTAAAAAAAGTCACCCATTTCACTATGTTATAACTATTAGATAGATATAAACTTTTCATCAACAATCTAATGACTAGCATACAATGCTCTAATTCAGCGCATCCAGTTTTAATTAGTGCATCTTAATTCGTAAATGCACCTAAAGGAAGTAAATATAAGCATAGATATTATGTTCCACCTGTTTTCACTGAGGAAACTTCTTACTGCTGTAGGAAGAGCAGCTTGTCCTCGGCTGTGATTGCCAACACCTGTAGAAATGAAAAAGAGCAATTAAGGCCATCCTAATTAAAATCCTTATTATTTTATGCTCACTCATTAAATCTTAAATTCTTTTATTCAAGAGATATTAAATTTGCCAAAAATTAACTGATAGCTTCCAAAGGAAAGAAGGAAGCTGTAACATAAACAGAGGCAGTGCAGCACAAAGTATAATAACAAGAGACTAGGAGAGTGAGATGGAAAAGAAATTACCAAAGGTGGAATTTTTTGGATAAAATATCCAGGATCCAGATTCTCTACCTTAGATAACTTTGTCTCTATCTCTTTAGGCAGAATTTGCAATATAAGTATAAACATAGAATTTTCATGTTATGCATGGTCGAAAAAGAAACCAAAATACCTGTTATGACGTGTAGAGCCAACGATCTAAGCCTTATTGGTGCTTGCTTATCCAAATTTTCTCGGTCCATGATGTTAAGAGACCCAAGAGTTGAATGTGCATGGGCATTCTTCTTCATACCATTTGAAGGGGCTGAGCTCTTTGAGAAGCCCTGACTTTCGATTCTATGGAGGTGTTTTTGCAATGCTTGAACAGCTTCAGCTGCGTGAAGACCGTGCAAATCCAGTCTCCCAATATCATTATCACTATTCCGAATACTTAGAATTTTTGTGGCTGCCTCAGAATTAAGTTTGTCTGCATTATGCCATTCCTCCTTAGCTCTCATTGAGTGTTGTTGGGCAGAAAAGTGTTCACCTTTTAGAAAAGCGTTAGCGGCTGCTTTAGAATGTCGTGATGCTGACCTGTTTAATTAACATGACATAAAATTCTCAATGCTTAGTGACAATCTAAAAAGTGTAACACCAAGATGCAATCCTTTCAATAAAATAAGACTGATGGATTCAACTGGCATTGGAAAGAAATATTGACATAAAGCTCTTTTTTGAAAGATTTGCAAATCCAACCAAATCATTGACATAAAATAAAAAGCAATCTATGGAAATAAATTAATCAACTTAAGTTTTCCTATTTTCATTGATTTTTACTATGTAAGGTAGGAAACCATTTATCTATGCACACTACAAGGGTTTCAGAGACACGGAACCAAGGCATTGTATGTTATAGCACATAACAATACGGCATCATCAATTAAATTACATTTTTGTTTGGAGAATTCATAATAAAAGCCAAACGCAATTTTTCCACTATTGTCTTACACTGAAGAAAACTAGAACATAGAACAAATGCATGATGACAAAAGGCAATAATAATATATAGCCCTCTAATACATTCAGCATGTTTAGGATGCATGCAAATCAGAAGTTAACAAATGGCAAGAGAAGTCATAAATGGTAGCAAGGATTAAGATGTGCTCCATTCCTCACTAATCATTGTACATGTTTCTCCACATATCTTGGATAAAAGTTGACATAAGTAGAAGAAAAAAGACATATATATAACGTGAGAAAAAATGCTGATAAATAAATAATCATACCAAGACAAGCACATACAAGCAAGACAGAACTAAATAATATTATCTCAAGAAAGATAATATGAGTTGACGTTCAAACCTCATTGTCTTCAATGCATCCTTTCGATGGCTATTGTAAATATCATCGTCCTCCCATTCGGGTTCGACTGGAACAAAATTCAAGAGGTCCATTTTGCATTTTAGGTTATTGACATCAGGAAACTTCTGAAATGAGGAAGCATTTCTATTCTCTGAGTCTTTATCGTTATATTGGAGGTGACCGACAATATTAGAATGGAAAAGAATGTCATCTTTGACCATATCTAAAGTAAGACTTTCAACGGTCTCCACTTTATCTGAAATAGTTGGCCTTGGATCGCTTGATACTTTACATTCTTCAAAATCGGCTGCAAAGACCATTGTTTCCAATAAAGCCATGGCCTTATCAACATTATTATCAACAGCATCCAAGATATCCTCTATCAAGCTATTTTCAGCCCAAGGATGCAGCTCTTTAAGCTTTTTGGTAGCTAAATTGACATCTTCCCGGGCAGTAGCCCCACAAGATTTTTCACCAGAATCAGAACCTAACACTGCCTTTTGGCAATTTGCACCCTCTTTCAAAGGAGGGAAATTTTCATCGGGTATAAGTACTGAAGAGAAAGGCTTCAACGGAACATGTTTCTTCTTGACTAACTTATCACCATGTCGCATAGAACCAGATGAGCCTATAGGTGGGAAAGGGTCATTGTCAGCTGCAGATTCAATATTGTTCTTATTTCTTTGCTTGAGATCAAAAGCTGTCCAACCAGAAGGTTGGCTACCCCTGCCCCACGACATTTTTTTAAGGGAGGTTCCGGCCGAAACAGTCATCTTGTTCCATACACCATAATTTGAGCACAAATCACTTTATCTCTCTGTCTGAAGACTTGTGCAGCATATACAGAACAAGAACTAGGGAAGCCACAATCTGAATACCTGGCTTACAAAAAGTCCAAGTCAACTACTATAATAAGCACTGAGCATCATGCTACATACAAGTAAGTTAGACAATCACTTAAAAGACATAATAATGATCATTTATACCTTGGTTGCATAAAAAACTTAATTAAGCATTTACAGCATAAAAGCTTATCATATAAATGTTTACTAAGTGTAAGTTATTTTTATAACAAAAGATAGAATAATGTCAAACTGTTTTCCATATAAGTTATATTTGAGAAGTTATGTAAATAAGTTAAAAACAGCTTATGGCAAAACAGCTTATGGACATGCCATAAGCTGTCTCATCCGGTATGCAAATAGATAAACTCAAATATGTTAATCCGAACATGTCCTTAAACTATCTCAAACAGTGTAATATTACAAGACATAATTTAAACTAACGCAATTTTCAAATTGAACCATGTAAAACACCGCCAATTAAAAGCAAGCACATCACAAAAAGCAGATTTAATAATCTAAAAAACAATGGTACAGAATCATACATAAAAGCCCAGAAACAAAATTTGAAAATTTGAGGTGAAAGAAGAAAACCCAGATGAAAAAATCTAACCTTTTTTGTTGCAGAAAATATATAAGAGGAGAAAGAAGGTAGTTGGAATGCTACTTGGGAAGGCGAAAACGTATAAACCGAAACCGAGGAATTGATCTATCCAAGGGCTGAAAAAGAGATGGAAACACAGAAGCAAAGAGTTGTTGTTGGTGGAAGAGTTTTGCGACGACAGCAAGTTGTTGTGAATCAGATCTGCACCTGTTATCCATAAATTGCTCTGTGAAGATTGCGAAAGAGAAGAAGAATGAAAGATTTTGGGTTTTTCTCGTATTTCGTCCCAAAGGGTCTTTCTCTTTAAGGAACCACAATTTGATTCTAGACAGAGAAAAACCGTATGAGAGAGAGAGAGAGAGAGAGAGAGAGAGAGAGAGAGAGAGAGAGAGATATTTGGTAGCCGCCGACGCTTTCACAACGAGGAAAAGAATTTGCGAATTGCCGAATTGCAACGATGTATTAAATTGCCGTATAATAACTTCGTTTTTTATTTTTATTTTATTAAAAAACGATGAAAACTTTTAATATTAATTAGTTTTGGAAAAATAAAATTATTATTTTTCGAAAGATGGTAACAATTATTCAAATGGTATATATGTAAATTTAGTAAAAAGACATACATCTTGAGAAATTAAATATAAAAATAATGTCTTAAAATTTATTCGTGCGTTCAATTTTAAAAATATAGATTAAATTATACTAACGGTTGTTTAATTTAATTTTCGCGTTTCATTTTTTTTCGAGTAGTTCTTTTATTTTAATTTTGATATTTTATATTTTAAAATATCAACAGTGTTGTCTTTTTTTTTATTTTTATAAAATCCATAAAATTTATTATCATTTTCAATAAAATTTAAATTTAATCAAATTCATAACTTAAATCTTTAAATAAACTAATATTTCCATTCTTATTATTTGATGTTGTTGGAGATGAAAATATGAGTTTATTTGAATATTTGAGTTATGCAATGAAATCTGCATTATATTGAAAATGATTATTAATTTTATGGGTTTTATTTGAAATTTTCGATGATTTTTTTGAATTTCTGTAAAAAAAAAGGGGATAACATTGTTGACATTTTAAAACATAAAATATCAAATTATTACTTAAAATTAAAATAAATGACCAAATCAAAAAAAAAAAAAAAGACTAAAACGTTAACTGAAATTAAGTTAAGGGACCGCAGATGCAATTTAGCCAAAAATATATTTTTTTCAAAATAAAATTTTTGTTTTTTTATTATTTAATATATTGTTCCTATAGATATAAAATTATCTTCTTATATTATAAAATATTAGTGTCTTTTTTTATGAGTCTTTTTATGAATTATAAATTATATTAGTCACTTTTTCACGAGAATATCTTTAATTAAATGAAAAACATATATAACATCGTTCACTTCTTTTTGTAGTAATTAAAAGATAAAAGAGTGTATATCCTGTTGACACAAAAGATATCTTATATATAAGAAAATGCTATAAAATTAATCTAAAGTAAACATAAATAAAGTATAGAAAGATGAACACAAAGGAGAAGAAATAATAGAGAAGATAAAATATTGTATTATGTTCATCAAGATACATCCTTACAATACTTCATGGGTCATATTTATAGGACACAATTTTTGTAACTTACAAATATATTAAAAATATGTGTGCACTAATATAATGGAATAAATGGCATTTAATATTGTAGAGTGAGTGATTTTTAAATATAGAAGGTAGAAAAATGGACATCCACCATATATTATAATTATTCACAACACTCTATTTTAGATGTCCATTAAAGATATGTTTCATTGAAACCTACAAAAACAAATCTCGTGGGAAAAAACCTAATGAAGGAAAATAAGTATTTTTTGTTGTTGTGGGAACTGTCTTATTAAAAACCTTATCAAAAATATCAAATAGAACAAAATCATAGTTACGGGGAAAAAACTGCAAATTATAATTCTCCCTCTCATGCGAACAATCATCTCTAGGACGACGAATATTAATCTTCTATAATAGTTGCTTAAAAGTTTTATTTGACGATGACTTTGTATTTCTTTCAACTGGGCTATTATTGTGCGGATATAAGTCTCTTTCATGTGTTGAAGCATACACCTCAACCAAAAAACATTTCAACTTCTCTATGTAGTGCTAAAATTTCAATGCGAGGATTGGACAAATGACTCGCATCTCTCATATAACTAATTAAATATTTGACGATAAATTGAAAACAAATAATATATTAAAATATGTATAATTAGCAAGATACATTAGTCCCCTCAATTGAACTAAGATGCGATACTTTGGGATCAATTAGTTCTCATTGAATTACACAACAAATGTTATTTGCTCGTATTGAATAATACTAACACTTTTGCTATATAAACTTCATAATTTACAAAAATATTATTCTTTAAATACTCAATTTGTAATTTTGAAACAAATATTTTCCCTTCCTACATATTTCATCTTACACTTTTCTTTAATCAAAGTATTTCATATGTTCTTCACGAGTTTTGGTTTTATATCATCAACCTAAACATCAATTATAACAAATTTATTTGTTTACATATTTTCTTAAAAAAATAGACAAATTATGTCATTCTCACACATCTCATTTTAAAATATTCACTAAAAATATTATACAACATGCATATAATATCTTCTTATATTATAAAATATTAGTGTCTTTTTTTATGAGTCTTTTTATGAAATATAAACTCTATTAGTCATTTTTTTTCACGAGAATATCTTTAATTAAATGAAAAATATATATAAGACATTCACTTCTTTTTGTAGTAATTGAAAAATAATTTTGAAAAGAATATATATACTGTTGACACAAAAGCTATCTTGTATATAAAAAAATGCTATAAAATTAATCTAAACTAAACGTAAATAAGTATAGAAAAATGAACACAAAGGAGAAGAAATAATAGAGAAGAGAAAATATTGTATTATGTTCATCTAGATACATCCTTATAATACTTCATGAGTCATATTTATACGACACAATCTTGTAACTTATAAATATATTAAAAATATGTGTGCACTAATATAGTGGAATAAATGGCATTTAACATTTGTGGAGTGAGTGATTTTTAAATAAAGAAGGTAGGAAAATAGACATCCACTATATATTATAATTATTCACACCACTCCATTTTAGATGTCCATTAAAGATATGTTTCATTGAAACCTACTAAAAAAATTCTCGTGGGAAAAAACCTAATGAAGGAAAAAGAGTATTTTTTTTGTTGTTGTGGGAATTGTCTTATTAAAAACCTTATCAAAAATATCAAATAGAACAAAATCATAGTTACGGGAAAAAACTGCAAATTATAATTCTTCCTCTCATGCGAACAATCATCTCTAGGACGACGAATATTAATCTTCTATAATAGTTGCTTAAAAGTTTCATTTGACGATGACTTTGTATTTCTTTCAACTGGGCTATTATTGTGTGGATATAAGTCTCTTTCATGTGTTGAAGCATACACCTCAACCAAAAAACATTTCAACTTCTCTATGTAGTGCTAAAATTTCAATGCGAGGATTGGACAAATGACTTGCATCTCTCATATAACTAATTAAATATTTGATGATAAATTGAAAACAAACAATATATTAAAATATGTATAATTAGCAAGATAAATTAGTGCCCTCAATTGAACTAAGATGCGATACTTTGGGACCAATTAGTTCTCATTGGATTACACAACAAATGTTATTTGTTCGTATTGAAAAATACTAACACTTTTGCTATATAAGCTTCATGATTTACAAAAATATTAATCTTTAAATAGTCAATTTGCAATTTTGAAACAAATAATTTCCCTTCCTACATATTTCATCTTACACTTTTCTTTAATCAAAGTATTTCATATGTTCTTCACGAGTTTTGGTTTTATATCATCAACATAAACATCAATTATAACAAATTTATTTTTTCACATATTTTCTTAAAAAAATGGACAAATGATGTCATTCTCACATATCTCGTTTTAAAATATTCACTAAAAATATTATACAACATGCATAGATTTTTTGAGTAGATAAAAATACTTATTTATTTTGATTAAGTCATATCTTCAAGAGTATGAATTTTATGTCTGACGAAAATAATTTTTTTTATGAAATTTCATATAAGTATCATTATCAAATATGTTGTAACACATTTTTTATATAAATTGAGTCTTATGACTCTAAAATACTAAATACACGACTTCTAAAATTTTATTTTACATATAACTTCTTAACGAATTAATATTTATATATATATATATATATTAAAAAGTTAACTTTTTGTGTGTGAATGTACTAATTATCTATATCTCTATATCTAAGTTAGTATTGTTTTTTTTTTTTGGTAGAAGGAGTTTGGAGGAGAGGGAAAGGAAGAGAAGAAATATCAGTAGTTTTTTTTATGTTTATTTAAAGTGTAAGTTTAGTAATTGAGAGAAACAAAATCACTCTTTATTCATTTAATTGGAGATAGAAGGACTAGAGTAAGTATTTTAGATAAAATATATTTAATTTATTTGTTAGAAAAATAATGAAAAACAAATTCTTTTAATAAAATAGTTTTTGCTCTATCTATTAAATCTAAAAAAGATAATTTAAACTGATTCTATTACCTTAAAATGATTCGAATAGAGAAACAAATAAATCATTTAAAATTCTTCCTTACTCACCTCCATTATTTCCATTAAAATTCACCCCTCCCTTCTCTTAAACCAAACACAGTCATATTATTTTGGAAAGATAAATAAACTCACTTTAAAACATATTTTATACCTAGAAAGTTGAAAGAAAGAAAGAAAGAAAGAAAGAAATTGAGTCCGAAACAAGTCTCATAGCTGAGTTGAATCAATTCAATTCAGGATCCAAATTCTTCAACTTTTCACCATCTTATCCTCGTACGCTACGCTTCACTTTTCTTCAATTTCTCATTCAAATCCCCATGTCAATTTCCTTTATTTCAAAATTATATATTTTTTTTCCCAAGATTCGTCGTTTTCCTCGTTAAGATTCTTTAGTTTCTTTCATCAACGTTGATTTATACGCCTTGAAAATAATTCAATTTGGCTCTCTCTGCAAGATTCTTTTTGTTTTTTTGTTTATTCTGCTTTCAAATTTCGTCGTCGATGATGCACAGTTTCTTGCTGCTTATTTGTTGTTATCTTTTAAGCTCTTGTAAAATTACAACATGTGTGATGATATCAATGATTCTGGGATTTAGTTTTGTGTATGTGTAATGTGTTTATTTTTTATTTATCTAAGATGGTTATGTAGATTTGGAGCAATTAAAAAAAGTTGATTTGGGGATTATATATATTTTTTATCAATGATTCTTGATGAAGGTTGCATTATGTTAATAATTGATCGATTATTAACATAAGTTTTTACTTTCACTATGCAAAGGAAATTATGTTATGGGCTTAAAATTGTAGGCATGTTTGATGTTTGCCACGCGTCCGACACCCATACCAATTACTTATATTTTCTGAAATTATTACTAGTATTTACTTGTTGGTGCCGTGTCGGCCTGTTTGATGTTTGTGTCTATTTAAATGTTTCATAGCTAGTCAAAGGAAGATTCAAATCTGTGCATGTGCAGAATAGAAAGTCTCATTTGGATCCTTTTAATCAGTTGAACTATCTTGTGTTGGCAGTTTCCCAATTTTTCATCGGTGAAAAATGCAGATTATGATGTCAGTTCAGGGTAGCTGAAGAATATGTTAGCTTAGCTTAAGAAAAGCTTTTTGCGTTTGTTCTTAAGATGTATCTTTACACTATTTAATTGTCGATGAATAATAATGAGCTTATATCTTTGGCTCTTTGTTTCATTATTTGCCTCTTTACTTGCAGATATTGGCAAAAACTTGGCTTGCTTCTATGAGCCAAATCTTGTGTTTTATGTGGCTTCATAATGGTATTGAAGGGTTTTTGTGAAAGGATTGTTGCTGCTAAATGTTCTGCTAAAAGTTCAACCGATACTGTAGATAATACTCAAGTGCCCGCCTCTTCAAAGGCAGGGTCTAGTGATAGTAAGTTTCCCAAGGCTTCCTTATGGTCAACCTTCTTTACATCTGGTTTTTCAGTCGATGAAACATATAGTGAATCATCCGCTTCTGAAAAGAAAGCAGTTTATTCTCGAAATAGCGGGTGGGCAGCTGCTGTGAGGAAAGTCGTTAGTGCCGGTGGCTCAATGAGGAGATTTCAGGAGCGTGTTCTAGGGTCAAGCAGGACTGACATTTCGTGCTCTGATGGTGATGTGTGGCTTCTAGGCGTCTGCCATAAAATTTCACAGCAAGAATCAACTGGAGATGTAGATACTCGTAATGTGTTTGCAGCATTTGAGCAAGATTTTTTCTCAAAAATATTAGTAACATATCGAAAAGGTCTGTTAAATGTACACTACCTTTTTATGCAATGTTTAAATGATAGCAATAGTAGACTAACAAATTTTAATATACATACCTTATAGGCTTTGATGCAATTGAAGATTCTAAGTATACAAGTGATGTTAATTGGGGTTGTATGCTTCGAAGCAGTCAGATGCTTGTTGCTCAGGTATTATGCTTTCTATTTAATGTTTGTTTATTGACAAAGTTTTTGTCACATTTACCTTCTTAAAATCTCTGGTTGTTTTCCCTTTCGAAACAATGCTAATAATAAGCTTCCTCATATACAGGCATTACTTTTTCATAAATTAGGCAGATCGTGGAGAAAAACTACTGACAAGGTCAGTTGATTGGTATGCAATATGTCATGAATTAGATTGTTCTTTTTATACCTTTCTTTCTGTTGTTTTTGTGTTAACATCCTTATATGTTCTGCTTTGTGTTGAGGTATAATGACGTTAGGTTAACTCATTATTATATATACATATATTTTAAATAATTTACAGCCAGTTGATAAAGAATATATTGACATCTTGCAACTATTTGGTGATTCGGAGGCTGCTGCTTTTTCCATCCATAATCTTCTTCAAGCTGGTAAAGGTTATGGTCTAGCTGTTGGGTCATGGGTGGGACCATATGCTATGTGTCGCACATGGGAAGTTCTAGCTCGAAACCAAAGGGGGACAAATGAAATTGGAGAACAAACACTTCCAATGGCTATTTACGTTGTTTCGGGAGATGAAGATGGGGAGCGAGGTGGAGCACCGGTTGTCTGCATTGAAGATGCCTCCAAATGCTGTTCTGAGTTTTCAAGGGGCCTAGTTCCTTGGACACCTCTACTTTTATTGGTTCCCTTGGTTCTTGGACTTGATAAAGTCAATCTAAGGTTTGTAACATTTTCAAGGTTCTATGGTACCAAATAATTGATTAACATTTTGTCAAAAATAAATAAATAATAATAATTGATTCACATTTGGACCTTTTTATATTCTTATGCTTGTTTTAATATGTGTTTCCTGCCTATTTGGATTTTTTTTACATAATAGAAGTGGTAATCCATAAAGAGAATTTCCTTTATATTAATTCTTAAATCAAATAAGCCAATAAAAAAGATAGAAATTTGCATTACATTTGAATAACAAGTGTCTAAAAAATGACCAAAGCTACAACTTCTAGGTTGTAATTATACATAATCTGCTTACAGAAACACATCTTTTGGGTTCAAACTTGAAGTATATCTCCTTTGTGATGTAACATGATTGATTTCTCTATCTTTGTTAATGAGTTAGGTCACAGCAGAGATAATAATCTGGTGTGATGGATGCACGTAATATTATAGTCTTGTAGTTGTCTTTTTTGAATATTGGCTCATGAAGTTTTTAAAGTATGATTTGAAAGTAGTTCAATTTTCATGATAGTGCAATCACTGATCAGTTGCATTTATAAACGGTTGTTAGGTATATTCCATTGTTGCAGTCAACTTTTAAGTTTCCCCAGAGCCTTGGAATCTTGGGTGGAAAACCAGGTGCCTCAACATATATTATTGGTGTTCAGAATGAAAAGGCAATCTACCTTGATCCACATGATGTTAAGCCGGTATACAATATAACAAAATTATTACTACCTACTCACCTTATAAATGTGCACGTATCCACTTTTACTCCCCTCCCCCCTCCCTTTTCCCTCTCTCTTAAAGTTCTTGTTGTAGAATTATCTTTACCTAAATTTAGTAAGCAGATGTTTTATAGGTTTACAAGAGAGCTTGATAGGTGAAGATTCACAGCTCACTAAGTACATCTTAAATTATTTTCAGGTTGTTAATATTAATGTGGATACTCAAGAGCCTAATACATCATCATATCACTGCAAGTAAGCTTTCCACTATTATTGATTTTCTTATAATATCAACTATAATTTGTTAAGTCGGCTTTATATCTAACTTTTAAAAACTCCCAACAGTATTATCAGGCACATGCCTCTAGATTCGATTGACCCATCTTTGGCTATTGGATTTTACTGTCGAGACAAAGGTTTGCGAGTTACTTGAATTATGGCTAGACCAATATCTAAGCTTTTCTGTTAACTGACATCACTTTGTCAATGTTGTCTGACAGATGATTTTGACGATTTCTGTTCTCGGGCTTCTAAGCTTGCAGAAGAATCAAATGGGGCACCATTATTCACTGTAGCTCAATCTAGGAGTCTCTCAATGCAAGTCACAAGTAGTTCTGTATCAGGTGACAACAACACTAGATTTCAAGAGGATGGTTCCCTTGGTATGGACCTTGTCAATGATGCAGGCACCAATGAGGACGATTGGCAATTCCTCTAACTGTAGAAGTATGGCAGGGTAAAAAAGTTGTTGCTTGATTCTCAAAACTATTTACCACTTGCCGAGTTTGGTCGATCCTCGACTTGTCACTTGCACTCTTCAAACGTTGTTCAATAGGCTTGTAGAAATTTGAACTCATTGCGATTCTTTGACTTAAATCATTTGGTCATTTGTTCATATAGCTAACCAAGTATTTGTTGTACATTAAACCAGCTCGTTCATATTTGTTGATGTACTCTTTTTTTGGTTACGGTGGTGTAGTGGATATTACTTTAGCAATGTCAAATAAGTGGCAGAGTAGTTCATATTGAGATGGAATGTTTTCTTAAAATAAAAGATAGTATAAACGTAACACGAGTCATTTAATATAATTTGGGTAAAATTTTGATACATTTATTTGAGTGCTGTTACTATCGGCCACTCGTGAATGATTTTGATACATTTCTTTTCATCATATTCCGTCGTATCCAAACAAAATTTTATAGTTCAAACAACACCCCCAAAGCAACCCAATCTCCATCTTCATAAACAAAAACTAAATCACACATCCTCATCCAAGAAAAGAGTAACCATAAAATGTCACAAAAAGAAACAACAAAATAACTTAAATAAATTTTGGAAAAGAAGATGGGACACAACAACTAGTTTTACCAAATCATATAAGACTTAATTCTTATTTTGCTACATCACTTGACTTGAACACTATTTAGGTGCATTTCAACTAAAAGAACCAAGTTCAATAAATTTTGTTAAATTAAAAGACCAAATTTGACACTTTTAAAAGTTAAAAAGATAGAACCTCAAAATACATTCAACAAATAAAAACTTAAGCTAACTTTTTATTTTTAGAGAGGAGTGTAACAATATATTAGAAATTTTGAACATAATTAACCATCTATTAAATTCGTTTTCATGCTTAATATAATAAGATACTAATATATTAATTTGTAAAATTTCATTCAACTAATAAATATCAATATTATTAAATTAAATATTATATCTTAAATTTAAACTCGAGAAGTTGTGTGTAGCTTTCAAGTGGTATTTCATGTCTAAATAAAAAAAAAACATTATTTAAATATTTTAAAATAGAAAATCTCACTAGACACATTATTTGCTTAGGCCCCAAAAGAAATAGTTCATGGCATCTTCTTCTTCACAAGTCACAACGCAGCCCATGGTTTTGCTGCCTGAGTAGCTGAATCACTCTCCAACAACACAAACATCTTTCTCTTTTTCTTCGTCTTCTCATTCTTATTCTATCTTCCCCATAAAGCAACTTACGAGGTTACTCGATTTCCACTCTTTCTCTTCATTATCAATTACAGATCTCTCTCTCTCTCTCTCTCTCTGAACACATTGTTGTACAATGTAGTCCAAAACATCACACATTAGTATATCTTTTTTAAACACTGCTTCTGTGTTTTTCCTTCCCCTGCAGTTTCATTTTCTCGAAAGAAAAAAAATGGATCCATCGGCGTTGCTGTATAAACAGCTCAAGGTTCATGATTTCTTTCTGATTATGAGTTTATGGAATGTTAAATTTTGTGGGTCATAGGCAAAATTCAATTTTGTTGTTTTTAAATCTGATGGGTTGTGTTTGTTTGAATCCAATAGGGTGCAAACCCGTTTTTCTTGCTAGCAGGTCCCAATGTGATTGAATCAGAAGAGCATATTATGCGGATGGCTAAACACATCAAGACTATTTCCTCTAAGTATGTTCTTTCTTTTCATGTTTTATGTTTATTTTCATTATTGGGGAATGAAGTTGATGATCAGATGGAGATTTTTAGGGCATTAGTAATGTAGGTTGGTGGAGTTGTCAAACATCTATTTGTTGTTTGTTGATTTCACAATGAGGGTTTGGAAATATGTTAAAATTTAGAGTGTGATTGGATTGTGTTATTTGAGTTTAATTATTGACATAGGCACTTGTGAGATTTTTTGGGTGAGATTTTTTGGGTGAGATTTTTTGGGTGAGCTTATGACATGTCCATAAACTGTTTTCAGCTTATTTACAGAGGCTCACCAGGATAGGTTAAAAAACAACTTTAGTTTATATGAAAATAGTTTGACTTTATTTTATTTTTTATTATAGAAATAACTTAAAGATAAACACTTAATTAAGTTGTTTATCCAACCAGAGTCTAATGTTCACAACTAATCCTAGGTAGTAGGTACTGTGTCTTAAAAAGATGGGTCTTTGTGTAAAAACCCTTAGGTTTGGAACCAACTACTTTGTAGTCTTTTGGGTGAAATTAAATCTTTTTTCTTCCTATATATGAAGTAAAAGACTTAATTTTGATCCTTTGTCAGTATAAAAGTTAACAACTACTTGAGAAGTCATGATCTTTAACATGAAAAGTATAATGTTTGCATGGTAATGCGAATTAACTTGTAAAGTAAAATGGCAAGTAGATATGGTATTTGGTTTTATCTAAATTGACAGCTAACATGATCTCAAGTATTTATATATGTTTCAGATTCGGAATTCCATTGGTTTTCAAATCAAGCTTTGACAAAGCTAACCGAACATCATCAAAATCATTTCGTGGCCCGGGGATGGTTGAGGGATTGAAGGTTCATATTTCTAACACTTAATTGTCTTAACTTTGTGGTTTGCATCTTGAGGATCCTAGTTGTTCAAATTATTTGATATCATGTGACTAGTGGTTTTCTGGGAAGTTTTTTAGAAACTTTGTGGTTTGCAATAGAATATTGTATGATACTAATACAACCCCAAAAGCGAGCTCGAAGGGATTGAATCATCCAATTCATTGTCCTTGATATTGTTTCTGGATCTACTTATCCCTAGAGAATTTTGAGTCAAATGCTATCAGAGGTAGCATCTATACACCTTATGGTTGGACCTTGAGAAGTCTCACATGGTTACCTTGTAAGCCGCACCGACACCTTAGATTGAAGGCGTATTTGATGTCCGTCACGACCGTGACACATGTAGTTACACTCAATCACTTTCATTTTTTAAAATTATTTCCGATGTCAACGTGTCAATGTTAGTGTCGTATCCGGTGTTTGTGTTGGTGCTTCATGCTAAGAGTTTGAACGGCTATGCAATAGCTGTGATTCAAGGGGTCAAATATCACCTACTGCAATCCTGGTTATATCTCTAGGCAAAGGGGAAAAAATACTACACTAACACCAGTAAAATTTTAAGCCATCTTGTAGCATATGAGGAATTATGGCCTTTAATAGTGCTTAGTACAAGTGTCTGTATGTCAACTTACATCTAGTATGTTTGTTTGACATGTAAATTGCTTCATAACAATGTTTAACTACGTCTAAATCACAGAATTTTGCACTGGATAAAACTCTTTTGTCTTAGTTAAATGAATTTCCTTCTTTAATTTTGCAATTTTTCCTTCAGATACTAGAGAAGGTTAAAATAGCATACGACATTCCTATAGTGACAGATGTCCACGAGGCCGCCCAGGTAAAATCATTTTTGTTTCCAAAATATAATCTTATTGATTTCACATTTATTTTATAGAATTCATATTCCATAACCTTGTTGCATTGTCAAAACTCCCATATAGTGATATTTTTGGCATACCAACCTGACTAGTTTGTTATATGTTGTTTGAAGGGATAGCATTACATATTTGTCTGTGTCAAAGGTAGAAAGTTGGACAAGGTTTTTCTTTAAGTGATGCTTAGTCGAATGGAATTGCTGCTGCACAGATAAAATTAAAATAATGAAATAATTGTTACAAGATTAGATTAGTTTATATGTTTTTTTTCTTCTCACATGCATGTGAATAGACTACTCATGACAAAAAGAATCAGTTTACATTGGAATAATAACTTGAAAGGCATTTTGCTTTAATATTCCATTTGGTTTGGAATTATATTAAGTGCCAGCTTGATTATCTTATAGTCGCTTATATTTTCCTTAACAATTCCATTATGCCCATTTGAATTTGAAAACCAGAGTGGTCATTACCTATTTTTATTGACAATTTCATAATATATGATTTGATCTTATTAAATGATGGAATTGATTTTTCCAACATACACTTCATGGGGAGTGTGGTAATCATATTTCAGATTCTGATTCTTTATCTTCCTTTGATTCATTTATATTTTCTTTGGTCAGTGTGAACCAGTTGGCAAAGTTGCAGATATCATTCAGATTCCAGCATTCTTGTGCCGCCAAGTAAATACTTATCACATTCAAATTTCAATATCCATCATAGTTGGATTTTATCGCTATCAAATTTAATAAATGTGCCAACATAAACTGTTCCGTTTATTTGCTTACAATGACAGACAGATCTTCTAGTTGCAGCAGCCAAAACTGGGAAGATTATAAACATCAAGAAGGGCCAGTTCTGTGCTCCTTCTGTTAGTATTTTCCGATTTCATTGCTTACAAATTTATGAATTATTAACAATCACTTGAGCTTCAGAATGAATATTCCCTGTGTTTTTAGCATTATTTATATGATTCTTAATTTTCATACATATAGGTCATGGCAAATTCAGCTGAAAAAGTTCGGTTAGCCGGAAATCCTAATGTGATGGTTTGTGAGAGAGGAACAATGTTTGGCTACAGTGAGTTGATAACATCTTTTTTTAAGGTCCTTTTATGCATGAGGTTGAAGTACGGCAATTGATGAAATCAATTTTCCTTTGTTTCTATGATTGATTAAATTATTTCCTTCTTTATATAGATGATTTGATTGTTGATCCACGTAACCTGGAGTGGATGAGAGAAGCCAATTGTCCCGTTGTAAGTAAATATTTATTTTGTAATATGCTTCTCTTTAAGATAAACATTTTGAATCTATGTGTGATGTATCAGTTCTTAATTAATAAAATGATAGATTATAGACACCTTTTAATATGGTAAAATAATCATCACCAATCATATTAAATAGTGAAGAACGATGTTCAATCTCACTCTATTAATAGAGAACTATTCTTAAGCAGCCGTTTGGCATTGCTTTAAATTTTCTCTGATGAAGTCTCTTGCCACTCTCTCTTTCTCTGCTCTGCTGTCTATTTTCTGGAAACTCAGTTTTGTGTTTTGTCTCAGGTAGCTGATATAACGCACTCGCTACAACAACCTGCTGGAAAGAAGGTTTGATTAATGTTGTTTATTTAATTCCTTTGTTTTTTTGATACAAACATAGGAACATGGCTTTGCAACCCTTTATTGGTTATTATATTCTTAGCCTGTGTTGCTTCTGAAAATCACAAAAGGGTGTAATTAACTTCTGTTGCTGAAATGTTGGTGTTGGCAATAATTGTCAGAAATTTGTGTTCATGGTGTCTTATTAGTTATCATCATAGTTTATGTTAGTATTTTGCATTTAAAAAGAGATCAGATCAATTTTTATCTACCACTGATAATTCTTTTTCTTCGGTTCTCTTTCACATATTTTCTCCTTTGTTTCGACACTTGGTTTATCTATTAACCACTTATTTGAACTTCATTAACCACTTAAAAAGTTGTCACAAAAGTTGTCAAATTTTAGTTGTACAAAAATCATTTCTCTATAATAAATTAGTAATATATATTATTTTTGTTCTCTCTGTAAATTGGAGTCTCCCATGATCTTTAAGTATATTTTTCAAATCTGGCTTCTTCGATTCCAGCTTTTAAATAACTTTCTCAAAACATTACTCTTGGTTGGATTAACATAATAGTTTCATCTATAGTTGGATGGAGGAGGTGTTGCAAGTGGAGGTCTTCGAGAACTAATACCTTGCATCGCAAGGACATCAGTTGCCGTTGGGGTCGATGGTATCTTCATGGAGGTATAAAAGATAGCTATAATTTGTTAGTATTGTTATAAACAATAGTAGTTCAGGGTAAAAGATTTCTTGGATTTTCAGGTGCATGATGATCCGCTGAATGCACCCGTCGATGGTCCAACGCAGTGGGTGAGTTGGTGCTTATCATATTACTGTTCTGATTTATAAAACACTGTTTCCTCGACATCTATTTTTGTTTGGATGCTCAGTATATTTAAGTCAAATAGAGCATTTAATGAACTATATACAAAATCTCCTTATTTGACAGCCTTTGCGCCACTTGGAGGAGCTACTTGAAGAGCTTATAGCTATTTCTGTAAGTTATTGCTTGAAGTTTATGATTTTAGGTTGCATAATATATTTTTAAACAATCTAACTGAACTAGTCTTGATTCCCCAAGGATCTAGGATGTATTAATTTTTCCAATTATAGATATAAAACCAATTTATAGAGTGCGCGCAGACAATGCATTTGCTTTTACAGCAGAAAGATAAAGACAATTTGAATGCACACATAGTGATATTGACAAAGCATTTGCTTTTACAGCAGAAAGATAAAAACAATTTGAATGTTCCGTTTTACTTTGAGTTTTGAGGATGTATATTTTATTTAACACCAACTTGATTAATTGTAGAGGGTAAGCAAAGGGAAGAAGCAGTTTAACATTGATCTCACGCCGTTTCATGAATAAGAAGAATGGTAAGAAATTATTTGGTTTTCTGTGTTAAGTTTCTCCTGCTAGTTAATAGTCCTTTTTCTATGATGTTTTTTTTTATAAGTAAATCTTAATAAATTAGTGGTTATATTAGTTTCTCGGGTTTGAACCTGGTACCTCCTTCAATGTCTCATAGTTCACCAACCGAGCTACCTACAAAGGACCTTTTGTCTTTGTTTGATAACTGAAAGGAATGCAGCAAATTTTTGATAATTTTGGCCCCATTTACTTTGTAAAAATATTGTGTTTTCATTTTTTAAAATATGTGTTCATTTTTTTTATCTTGAGGAGAAACTATTGAAGTGAACCAGTGTCATGAAAAGAAAATGAAATGCTGGTTAATGAAGAGGCATTTTGGAAAATAATGACAATTTTTTTTTTTTTTTTTTACATTTTCATTGATTTTAGAAATGTAAGACTGATTGTTGACTTAAAAAAGTATCTTACCTCCTTATTAATAAATAAAATTAACACAATTTTAAAAAATAAAAAATAGAAAAGGTTTTCACCATATAAACAGACCATAAATACCAGATTGTAATTTGTATCCAATTGTGATTCTGGTTACCAAGTTTTGATGTATTTTTTGTCTTGCAGGTGATAGTTGAGTAATGCTGGATATAATTTTCTGAGCATTGTTCTTTAAAGATTGTTCAAGATTGAATACAAAATTATCTTCATTTCCTAGCACAAGTTCAAGTGCCTCATAAGAAAGATGGTTTTTAACCTAAAAACTGTTTGATGATCCATGCTTGTATCTCCATGTAGTGAGACTACCAACTGTTGTTTGTCACTGATCCTGTGTAGGCCTTGATCATGTCAGTTACTAAACATGAGGCAAATAAGTATAAAATATAGGTAGAGTATTGATTATGTCTCTTGTTACTTAAATTAATTCAGTACTTTGATTATTTAATATACAAATTATTATGAACTCAATTGAAAAGCTTCTTTTGACAGCCAACTTTTCTGCGTAATTTCTCAACAACACTTTCAAGCAGTTTTCTCCCCAAAACATATCAAATTGGGCCTCAGTTTTTCAAAGTTTAGGCCATGTTTAAGGAAATAGTCCAATTAACGCGCACAACTATTAACACTTCCGTTTTTTTTTTTCTGACACACTCATCTTTTGATGGAAGTTTATTTCTTGACAACAAAATATGTGGAACAAATAACCAAGGTGGCCAGTAGCTTGGCACTTTTAATCACATGCCCATTGTTGAAATTGAATTTGGACCGCAAGTTGTCAAATAGTTTTCTATAGATCGAATAAGATTATAGGATTCAAAAATTAAGAAATATTTATTTTTTAATTTGAGTCATATAATGTTGATCAAATGACTGACACATTAAAGAAAAAAATAATAAAAATATTTAAAAAAACAAAATTCTATTAATAAAAAATCAAATAAAACACATTAAAAAAATGCGGTTGAGTGATGTTCCAAAACAAATAACATGTTAAATCTCTTATTTTGTAGATAAATTTGTATTATTTTAACAATTTTTTTTTTATTTTGTAGATAAATTAGCAACTTAATTCTATTTTATTTACAACTTTTTCTTTTTTTTTTTTCTTTCTGAATCTAATAAATAAAAATAATTAATTAAAAAAATTATATTAATAACATTATACAAAATACACTAAATTAAAAAAAATATTAAAATTAAATTAATAAAATACTATAATAATTTATTTATTTTAGCACATTTATTCAACCGCATTAATAATATAACCGCATGAAATAATCTTTATGATTATTTAGGGGAATAGTTATTTGAAGTGAAGTTTTATAAAGACAACTCAATTGGTATTATTAACACGGTAATATGCAAAAAAATTGAATTTAAAATTTTAAAAGTTAATAGATTAAATTCTTATACACATTTATTTAATTAAATAATAATATATTAAGTAAATATTTGTTGAGATACTTTACGAATTAATATAAACAACTACTAACTTTTTTTTAGTTAGTTCTGAAAACTTTTTTATAGTTCCTAAAATCTCTCAATTATATCTACTTGATTTAATTTGATATAGAAACTAATCCTTACTTTTTTTGCTAATATTTTGCGTCTTGTTGGTTCCTATTTGATTCAGCCGCTCTATGTGGTTTTCTATATAGTCCTTCTACCGCTTCTCAATTTTCTCTCTTTTTTCATATACACCAATTTGGTTCGCTTCCAATTTTTAATTCGCTTCGATCAAGACTCTAGTATTATAGGTTTCAAACTATTTCATCTTCTGCAATTTCGGATTTTTATTTTAGCGTATTCTGATCCGAATAATTCTTTATTTTGGGAATCTCGTTTCTTCGATTAGGTTCAAGAAAACTGCGAACAATGCCTCCGAAAGTGGTAAAAAGAGGTGATGCGGCGAGGAAAACGAGGGTTTCTTCAAAAGCTGCAATTCAGAATCAGCAGCAAGAACCTGAACCTGATCCTGTCAAGAATCCTATTGCTGGTGTTGTGGTGGAAGAGAACACCGTTGATACAAACAATTTGGCTCCAGAGACGTTGCCCAATGGTTTGGTTGTTGTGGAAAGTAAGTCCCCTTTCCTATCTATTTTTTAATGTTTTTTTTTGTGTGGAATTTTTTCATTCGTTATTTATATATGCAATGCTTTTAATCGTGTATGATGGATTTTGTGGCTGTTATGGGTTTTATCTAAAGTTAAATTTTTTCTTATATTACATTTTAATGATGATTATCACGTGAACTTGGGTTATGAAAACTTGTTTATTGGTATGGAAGTACTCTATTGTTTTTGTTGTCTTGTGAATATTGATTGTTTTGGGAGACTATTGGTGATAGTGAATGTCGCAAGAAACCTGCATATGGCATATTCCACAAGCCCTTGACCAGAGTGTAGTTGAATAGTGGCACTATAGCAATGTAGTATAGTGGAATTTGAACAAATCCCTATTGTTCCACAATACGCTATTTTGTACAAAATATTATCAAATAGACGCCATAGCAATGTAGGATAGTGGAATTTGAACATATTGCTATTTTTTGCGATCTGCAAATTGACGTCATCATTGAAGGATCATGATTAAGTGGTACTACACATTATTGTTTCTTTTTCTTTCATAATTTTGTTGTTTTGGCAACGTGACATTAACAGCTATTGGATATGGAGATGTATATACTTTCAAGTTTTTTTTTTGTAATTTGTTCTAGTTTTTTTCCTTCTATTTTGAGATGGTGAATGATTGTGGAAAATGGATTACCCTAATTTAATAAGTACTATAATGTTGGGAAAGTTGAGAGTGTTTTGATTGGGATGGTTTTAAATATTTAATATTATGGCAGACAATGGAGAGGAGGTTAAGGAGTCCATAGATGAATATGAAAAGGATGAGCACTTAGATTTGGAGGATAATTACCATGAGTATGAACCTGAGGAGTATGTTGGTGTTGACTATGATGAGCGGGGAATTGAACAAGTTGAGGGTCAGGAGGAGGAGGTGGTAGATGAAGTGGAGGAAGAACCTGAAGAGTATGTGGATGAAGAACCTGAAGAGTATGTGGATGAAGAACCTGAAGAGTATGTGGATGAAGAGGAGTGTGATACAGGTGATGAAGAAGTTGAATATGTTTATGAAGAAGTTGAGGGTGATGATGCCGATGCTGGTGATGATGAGCATGCTGGTGAGGAGAACGACCATAAGCATATGGCTGATGTGGAGCAAGAGGAACACGGTGGAGTTAGAAAGGAGAGGCAGAAGCAGAAGGAATTTGAAGTATTTGTCGGGGGCCTAGACAAGGATGCGACAGAGCATGATCTGAGGAAGGTTTTCGGCAAGGTTGGGGCAATCTCTGAAGTCAGGCTGATGATGAATCCTGAGACTAAAAGGAACAAGGGATTCGCATTATTGCGTTTTGAAACTGCCGAACAAGTGAAAAGAGCATTGGCGGAGCTAAAAAATCCAGTGGTAATCTTTGATCTTCTCATGGTTAGAGCAGATTTACAATTTGCAGTGTATTAAATCATATGTTTTCATTACTACAATTTCAGATTAATGGCAAACAATGTGGTATCACTCCATGTCAGGACAGTGATACTCTCTATTTAGATAACATATGCAAGACATGGAAAAAGGAAGCTGTAAGTCTTTTTTTTGGGTCTATTTCTTGCATCCTTCAAGGCCCTCGTTTCTAACTGTTAATGAAACTTCTGATGCCGCCAGTTAAAGGAGAAATTGAAACATTATGGAGTTGAAAGTTTCAAGGATTTGACTTTAGTAGAAGATGGTAGCAATGAGGGAATGAACTGTGGATTTGCATTTTTGGAATTTTCAATCTGCTCAGATGCTAAGGAGGCCTACAAGCAATTGCAGAAGAGAGACATTGTTTTCGGAGTTGATAAGCCTGCAAAGGTTTCCTTTGTTGACCAGGGTGATGAAATCATGGAACAGGTATATTTTTGGATCTTCTTTGCTTGCTTTTGTCAAGGGCTGATGTATAGAACCTGCAAAACATGGTTCTTCGATCACATTGAAGCATTTGAGAATTGGGCTATTGGCACTCCTTGCACATCTATGCTGTGATGTGATATTATGATTTTATTTTTCCACTGACTGCTCATAAAAAGAACGTTCTGGGTTTGCTTTATGATTGATTAATTTCATAGATTTATACAGATTAAACCTAGTTTACTTTGGAGGTTGAACAAGAATCACAAGATGGTCATTGGTTTTTAAATTTTAATACTTATTATAACTTCCATTTGTTGATTGCTATGATGCACAATCATGAAAGATTAAGATACAAACATGTAGATACCGTTAATGGGCAAAATATAGGCCATCAATAGAAAGATGAAGATCAGAGAAGATGAAGATGTATGTGGGAAAATATGCATATGCAACATTTTTCAAATGTCGAATTAAAGTACTTTTGAACAATTTTTTTTCCTTTATATTTTTAATGAAAAAATGATTGTTCTCACTATAGCTATGTCGAAGGTATGTCAAAGCGAAGAAAGTTTTTTTTTTTGGGAACATTTGTCTGAGGTGTGTGCTACCGCTATATGTTGTTGTATGAGTGTGTGTCTGTCGGACACATGGACACACCTAAACCCAAGAGTTTCAGTGCTTCATATAGGTTTATCAATTGTCATTTGTTTCTTGTGTAGCTGATCAAGTGTAGCTGAATTTCAGGTTAAAACTATATTTATTGATTTACTGCCTCCTTCATGGGATGAAGATTATGTCCGAAGTCTTCTTAAGAAATATGGGGAGGTTGAAAAGGTTGAGCTTGCTAAGAACATGCCAGGTGCTCGTAGGAAGGATTATGGATTTGTTACATTTACTACGCATGCTGCTGCTGTGGAATGTGCTGATAGCATTACCAGTGCAGGGTTAGGTGAAGGCAACAAAAAGGTCTGTTTGGTTTTTAAATTTGATGTACCTGTGCAACAGTTAAAATGTAGCATTTTATAATGCTTCTAGCATCTTTCAGGCAAAAGTTAGGGCTAGATTGTCAAGACCTCTTCCGAAAAGTCGTGGAAAATATGTTATTCGTAGGGACTTTTCTGGCCACAAGTTAGGAAGATTGGCAAAGCCTTCACGGCTTCGACCTGCACCACGGGGTCGACCTGCACCACATAGTCGACCTGCTCGTGTGGTGAGAAGATTCGGAAATCGCATTCCAGCAGTTAGACCTTCTAGCATGAGAAATAGACGTCCGGTCGCATCCATACCAGTACGAGCTAGGCCAGTCACTCCTCCAGCTAGATCCTTTGACAGGAGATTGGCCGGTATGGATTATTAACTTTTTCCCTAGCAGAGTTCCTGTTATTACTTTTTCTTTATGATTATATATTATGATGTTGTCTTTTTATCAGCTGCACATCCAAAAAGCAGCATGAAGAGAGATTATGGTCGAGCTGCGGATCTACCACCTCTAAGAAGTAGAGTTTCCCCAGATTATGGCTCTCGGGTGGCTTCTCAAAGGCGTCCATCTTATAGAGAATATCCAGCCCGTGACTCTGGCTACCCTGACCTACATAGGAATACATCTCGAAGTGCACCAAGGATGGATTACCTGGATGATGGCTATGACCGTAGACTTGAGAGGCCTCCTCCACCTCTCCATCTAAGTTACCGTGAAGGACGCTCTCGTGTTTATGACACACTATCTGGCTCAAAACGTCCTTATGCTGCAACAGTAAATACTATTTTAAACATTCATTTTAACAGTCTTGTTTATTTTAGTTCTGGTTCTTGTTTAAATAACCAAATAAATTCTGTTTAATTTTTCTTTCTCATCAGGACGATATTTCTCCACGATATGCTGATGCCAGTGCTCGCCAATCAAGATCTCGTTTAGATTATGATTATGGAGGTAGTGCTTCAAAATATAAAGAGGCTTATGGTGATAGGTTAGTTTCCTTCCATCCAAACAAGGTTCTTGCATTCCCCCAAATCTAATCCGATTTTTCTTTGCTAACTTATTCCTTACATTTTTATTGGCAGGCTTGGAAGATCTAGTTTGGGATATAGTGGCAGTAGAAGTTCTATATCTATTCAAAATTCACACGAGACATATAGCAGTCGACAAGACACAAGTTACGGTGGAGGTGAATATTGTTAAAATAATCTTATATGTTGTTTTTAACATAATTTTTTTTATTGTTTTGTCTTTACATCTTTCTTGTATGTTGCGTGTCAGGTTCTCTTGGTCGTAGTGATGGGGTTATCTACTCATCAAGTTATGGTAGCGGTTACTTATCTCGTGGAAGCGATGTAATGTTCCTGTCCTTTTCTCAATTGGAAGTAGCGTTATTTTATATATGTCCTATATATTTGTGACATTCTTGTGTTTTATTCTGCTGATGGTTTAGGTTGGTGGTAGCTCGTATTCGGCCATGTATTCTGGCAGGGGTATGAACAGTAATAGAAGTTATATCGGTAGTGGCAGTGGTGGATCTAGGTCTTATTATTGAGGTAAGCCATCTAATAACTCATTGGCATTGTATTTTATGAATTACATGTGGAAGCACCCAATAAAATATTTTTCTCTAATATATTTCTTTTTCTTCCTAAGGGATGCTTGGCGAAGATTGCACACCCACCAGCCAATTTATCTGAAATCTGAATATAACTGAGGCTGCTGTTGGATTGGATGTGTGTTTTGAAGCTTATGGACGTCATGATGCCTGCCGTTTGGAGAGATGGAACATTGCTAAGTTATAAGATTGATTGGAAATTTGTCACGAATCAAGGGTTATTTCAATTCAAGATATTTTGGAGTCTTTTCTGGATGGACAGTTGAAGTTCTTCAATTTGTGGCTTTGTGCTGCAAAGTGGTGACATGAAAAGAGAAGTGCCAAGCATGTGATGTGTAATTATTAAACCTAGTTTTATAAGACTCAGGTGTACAGATTTGGAATTTTTTGCTGTCGAAAAAGCTGGTTTATTAAATAGAATAGAGATTTTTTATTTTGCTAGTTGAATGGTCATCAACACTAGGAGTGGTCTGGAATGAATCTCCTACATCAACTGCACCATGTAGTATCTGTAAAGAAAGTTAGATCTAGAGATAGAACTTTTTTCTCGTAGTCTAACTATTTCAACAATTGATAAGTTGTAGGTCGATACTGTGTATCACCATTAAATCGTATCGAAATAATGATAAAAGAATAGTTATAACAATTGTTTTTATAATGACTTGCTAGTATAATATATCTATTTTCTAAAATGTGTAAATGGAACAAGTTAACGAGGAAGTTCAACAAACATAGCAGCGCACTAGATGCAGCTATCAACATCGAAAGAACATGTTATTTCTATATAGGTTGTGTTTTCCCGTTGTCATCCATATTATGATGATGATGAGTCTAACGATGATGGCATATATCTTTATTTTGAAACTTGTGACGTATGTATGTTGACAACGCTATTTACATAATATTTTATTTTATTTTTACAATGATGTTTTTTATGTTTACAATTTATTTTAAAAATAGATTAAAAAAGTACTGCAAACATTAAAACACAAAATAAACTGAAAATCAGTTTTTCATTACCCAAGAAAATTCCATTAATAAACGGTACATAATTTGAATGTTTTTATCCATGCTCCTTCCATGACTAATTTACCTGGGAGAATTGTCTGTGAGTAATGTTAATTGTGATTTTTCGGTGGATAAATTTACGAGTAACTTTACTCACAGACATTCTAAAGTAAGCGTATCTCACTATTTGTTCGTGGGTAAATATTTACCTACATGCAAATTAACTACCAACTGTGACACCCTAAATCCCAAAATAACATTTATAATAATATATACTAAATTATTTGAAGAAAACTTGCAGCGGATAAACAAAATTTGTTAAAGAGAATAAAAACTTTAATATCTAATTTAGGATATCACGTTTCTCTAAATACACATGTAACAATTCAACTTTGTTCCTCAATTAAAATAGTACAATATCAATGAACTTGATTTAACTATAATTTCTTGATTTAATTCCCAAGACTTACTCGTACTAAGTTTTCATATAAAAAGTCATTTATAATAAGATAAGTAAAATACACATTACAACTCTTAATTCCTGATATCACCTATCAGAGCGGGGTTTCTTCCAAACTTGAACTTCGAGACTCATTAACCTATAATAACTGCGATTTCGCAAACGCATAGCCAAGCCAGTCAAACACAAACAACGAAGGAGGTGAGTTTTGAAATCATGTTGATAGTATAATATAAATAAGATGAACACGCAATTAATCATCAATAAACCGTATCATTACACAAACATTCTTCAAGGAAAAACATCACATTATATAGTCAAAATCAAAGTAAATCCATACACTTCACCGTAACATCAAATCATCGCATGAATTATTATCACACATAATACATATTAATCACAACAAAACAATCACAAGAAAATGCAATGCTATGCATGAGCTTAGACTCTACTTCACAATGTGGTACCATTCTGACTATGAATTACTTGGTTATGAGGCTTGATACTATGCCACCATCCCGGTGGACGGACAATTCAAATTGGCCATGTCCTCATAGATCCCCTCAACTCAACCCGAGACACATATACGTGACAATCGAGGTAAACGTGTGTTGCGTGGTAGCTCCCGACATTTGGAGTGCTACCTTCAAGTCACCTCGGAATTTCCCACCCGAATACCTCCAATGTCTAACAATCTTGCCTTAAGGCTCGACAATAGACCGTCACGATCAGACTCATTCAGTTGTACTTCCCCGGAATCACTAGGCTTGTCAGACCCTACTTATATGATGACAAAATAATCTTCACTTCACAAATTCACAATATTTATTTTCTCCCCTCGTTGGTATATGATACTCCATTAAAACCGTATCTCAAACACAAATTGAAATCACCATTATTTCATCAACTATGAGGTTAATTCAATATTCTCATCACGGTTTAGAACATCACTATCATCATCATCACATAAACTCATCACAAATTTATAGCATCACTATCATCAATCAAATATTATCACAAATTTATAACGTTACAATTATTAATTGTACATCATCATCATTACATAAAATTATCACAACACATCCATCTTTTGTTATCACATCACATACACTCATCTAATCACACATATATAAATTTAATTCGACACTCAATATCACAATAATATCAATATCACACATTCAAATAAATTAAATCAATCAACACCCTACAAATATTTCTATTCTATATTTTAATCTCACAATTTCCATATTTTCACATTAATTAATTTATCCCTCAAAGGGATACTGCCATACGTAGCGAGCCCCGGATGAATTGTTGGGAAATACGGTTTTCCCGTTCATCTCACAATATATTACACTCATGAATTCAAACGCTCTCTCACCCCTTACCTTATTTCGACGCTTTCACACACGAATAGAATTCCACAAGCAAACAGGCTTTGTTCATTATTGACTATTTGTCCATCAATCGATCTAACTCGACAGTTTATGGGTAAACATTAAAAATAAAATATGAAAAGATACTCTAAAAACTAAATTCGAAATTCGGTCAAGGAAAAATACCATAAATCAGTAAACCAATCAGTGGATAATATAGCCACTTTTCACACGGTCGTTTTGGCGTTGGTTTCACTCAAATCGGACTTACGTTGAAGGAGAACGGTGCAAAATAACTTATTCTACAAACGGAGAAGTCGGGTATTTTAGAGAGAAATTTGGGTTGTTAAAATTCTGGAAAATTATGTTTTATGAATTAGTTAAATGAATGAAATAACATACTCAAATTTGGGCGAAAATGGAGAAAGTTTTCGTTGTCGATCACCGGTGCCAAAGGATAGGTTGTTGTTGTATTTCTATTTGGTTTCGAAGCTGCCCTTCCAATTACCTTTTTTTGTTGTTGTTTTATTTTATTCACACATGATTAAAACTCATTGGTCCCTTTATTTATTTTTAAATAAAACCAATAATTAATAAAATTAATGTTTTAACATTTTTTTAACATAATTTAATTCATAAATATTGCTAATATTTTATAAAATAAAGTAATAAATCGTTTAAAATATATTAATAATCAAAATCTTCATATTCAAAATAATCACCTTAATGATACTTTTTTTTAATACTCACATTAAAATACTATCATAATTAGAAAATATTCAAAATTATAAAATAAATAAGTATAAAATCAACACTTTATATTAAATACTAAATCATACTTAATATATATATATATATATATAATCACAATATCATAATAAATATATAAAAATAAAGAAAATCAAACACAATATTACCACTATCTCAAGATAATTATTTATAAAATAAAATATATTTAGAATTAAATAAATATAATTAAGTACACATTTAATATTAGTCAAACGCATAAAATAATGATATATTAATTGGGTGTGCGTATATACACGTAAAATCGTATAAAATCTTTTTCTTTAAAATATATATTACACTAAATACTATTATTTTTTAAAAAATATATCAAATAATAAAATATAATATTTATTATTTATATCACTCATGTAATCTAGTATATATAAAACTAGCACATCATAAAAATAACCTATATAATGGAAATTAATCACAAAGTTTATTGACATATATTTTATAATAATTTTAACATCAAATTAATTATTTAAAATCCTATTTAATCAATAAAATAGTTTATTATAAAATTTAGGGTGTTACACCAACCATGTCCGTGGACAAAGACAAAATCTATCATAAATAACAACAATTTTTCTTGTAATTAATGACAGTTCAAATATAATGATTTTGATCATGTAACAATTTTTTTTTCTTTTTAACGACGATTCAAGTTTGATAATGTAATCGTTGAAGTTCAATTGTCTTATTCTTAATGATTTGTTAATGTAACGCATATATTTCAAATGAACTGAATTAATGAACCATTCTAATATTTCTCATACTTTATTAATTTTTTGGAGATAAACATGGATATCATGACATGTGTAACTCGTCTATGTAGTCCTTGGAAATGTGTATTTTGGATTATGTCTCTTTTAGAACAACCTCAAATGTATATGATAAAAATAAAGATAATGATAGTGGTATTTATTTATACACTTGTTAGTTAGAATGAATTATGTAACGGTTCTGTTGACATTTTTGAAAATAAAATGATAATGATAAATCAATGGGAGAAATATGTAAGATTATAATTCAAAATACATGGCAACAACAAGTATGTCTTCATCGTGATATTGATATTTTCTTATGAGTAGTGAAGAATATTAATCATGATATTAAATATGATTGTTGACATTTTTATGAGAAACAAATGACTATGGTAAATAAATGGGTGAAATATGTAAAATCTAATTCGAAATGTATGGAAACATTTATTTGTTCGATATGATAGTAATTTTTTCTTATGACTATTGATGAATATTTGCCATGAAATTTAACCATTTAAGTCACTATATATTTATGATTCCAATAAAACCATTTTATTTTGTGGCAATATAACAAAGTGTTGATATTCAATTCATAATTTTAATTGTGTTCATACAATAAACAACAACAATTACAATACGAATATTTAGGAATGCAACATTAAGAGACAAATTGTTTCGAAATATATGGATCACAAACCGTAATATAGCCAAATAAATTGGGGAGGATGATTTGGTAATTGTATATTAAATTAGGAGAATTAGATGGAGGATAAGCCATGTGGACAATACTATGATGATGGGGGTGTGTTATTTGATTGCTTTTTAATCATATTTTGAATTGTTTATTTAGTGAAATCTTGTATTGTTTATACTATAGATTATATTATATATTATAGATTAATGTGTATCATAAAATATTGTCCACCTATACTTTAATTCATTTTGTCTCCAAATATTCATGGTTGAAGGTGATCTTAGTTAATAAAAAGTCATTTTGTAGCACTGATTTTTCTACAAAATAATAAAAATTGGTATTTATCAATCAAGAAATTATTAATAAACACCCAACCATTGAAAGACAATATTTAGACCAAAATTAATTGTAGCTTAGAATAGCTTCACCCTTATAAACAAAATTGCAACAACAACGTTTTCAGATTTACCGAACGAGATAGTCGGCTTTTGTACCCCTCAATTTATCTTATACTCCTTATTTAAAAAATTTATGTTTAAAATGTCCAAACTACCTTTAATAAAATTGTAAAAATTTAAAAGAATTTTTTTTCCAGAAATTTCATGATAAATGAAATTTCCGGTAGTTATAAATGAAAAAAAAAATTTACCTGAAATTTCATAAATGAAATTTCCGGTAGTTATAAATGAAAAAAATTGTTTACCGAAATTTCAGGATGAATGAAATTTTCGGTAGTTATAAATGAAAGAATTTTTTTTAAAGGAATAAATGAAATTTCCTGTAGTTATAAAAGAAATTTTAGAATGAATGAAATTTCAGGCAGTTATATTATTATTATTTTTATTAATTTTTATTTATAAAAAAAATTATTATAATATAACAAGTTGTTTGTTTTGACTCATCTATTTAACCGTATTTTTTTCTCTAATTTAATGTATTTTATTTTAATAATAGAATTTTGATTTTTTAATTATTTTTAATTTATTTAAAAAATCAAAATACTATTAATAAAAAAAATTAAATTGAAGAAAAAAAAACATCAAATGGTTAACTAAATGTGCCACAAACAAAACGTGTCCCTAATATTTTGCCTATAAAATATAAACAGTGGACTAAATTTTCGGTAAACAACATTCTTTCATTTATGAAATTTTCGGGAAATTTTTACAGTTTGATTGAGGGTAGTTTGGACATTTAAAAATAAAATTTTTAAATGAGAGGTATATGAGTAATTGAGGGGTACAAAAGCCAACTTTAACCGAACGAAAGAAAATAGTTCATCTCATAAACATACTCTTCAAAAATAGCACATTTATATCAATAATTGTATTAAATATTAGAACATTGTTAGTTCCAAAAAAATCAGTTGATAATATCATATTATCATTATATGAATTTAAATAAAAGAAACTAGCTCATGTGACTTCAATTCAATAACATTCATCTTGTTTTTACATCCTCTTTAACTATGTCATTTTTTACCCTACTCTAGTCAAGCTACCAATTACAAATAAACATGTAACACATATTAGTTTTTCTAATCACATGTCAACCAAGAAGTTGTTATCATATGCATCACCAACAACAAACATCTATAGGTGGTGTAAATGAATACACCTTTGTAGGGACCAATCTAGTTTTAGAGATTTTGATTTTTGTGTTACTTGTGAAGCCAATTTAGTATTCATCGTGTGTGAAGGTTTATATGAACCATTATTAGAACCAACATCAAATCCAAAAATTACATACACATTACATTCCTAAAGTTGATCCTTGATAAGTGTTCTTCTTCTCAGTGTTACTCTTATTATGTCTCCATGTTACAACAAAAAAAAAATACAATTTAAATACTCAATAAAAAAAATTAATTATTTTAAATTGATTTATTTAATTAAATATTTAAAAAAAAAATTGAAGATGATGCTGATGTGGACAAGTTCATAGAACAAAATTATTTTAAGCCATTTCAAAATAAGCATTTTATGGTAACAATGAAGCATCACTTTTTTGCGTTTGTTGCAAGTTCCTCCCAAAAAAACATGAAAAGTTATCAAGGTGGTGATGCTTCTTGTTCTCATCACAAAACATTACAAAACCACTCAATTTCTCTCTAATTTGAAATGGTTCGTCGTCAAAACGACTCAGATTTTGGTAGGTTAACGCTTCTCGTTCTCTTCTTGATAGGCACAATCTCATGTTCGATGGTGTACCTTTATCTTACGGTGGTCTTTAGGTCGAACACTGCGTCCATTTCATCAATGCAGGAGGGATTGGATGAAACGGTTGATTTTGATGATTGGTTGAGTGGTAAAGAGGAAGAAGAAGAAGAACGAGGACGGTGTTGTAGAGGGATTGAACATTTGGAACTTTGGGGTGATGCTGTGAAATGGGGTTCTGAATTTAGGATAAATTCTTCAGAGGATTGTTGCATGGCTTGTAAGAATATGTGTCGTGGAGATGGTGGTCCTTGTTTGTGTAATTCTTGGGTTTTTTGTGGTGATAAAGATGCATGTGGATCTAGATTTGGTGAGGTATTTTACAATTCTATTATTTTATTCTTAATTTTTTTTAGTTTTATTTTACCATTATGTTTGATTATATCTGAATTGTGGTTTAGGTTTCTTTTGTTGAGATGCTGAATTAAATTGAGAAATTACTTGTGCCTAATGTACTACCATTTTGTAATAGCATTTTAAAATAACTTAATATTGAATTCTCAGTAGATGTTAGAGTGAAACAATTTATTGTCTGTGTAAAATTAATTTACATTAGCCGCGTATGTACTTTTTTTTTCTTCAAAATTTGTTAAACAAATAACAAAAATTTGTATGTTGTGTTTCTACTATGTTTCGTTCCTTGTTTAGTTATCAAATGATAATAACTACTTTTTATAGTGCATTTGTTAGTAATTATGAAGTAAATTATGTTGGTAAAATGTCACTTCTTTTACACCCTTGCCATAGATTTGTTTATTACCAAAAGTTGCAGAGTTTTTAAGATTCATTTTAGTTAGTTGGAAGCACTTAAATGACTTGATTCCATTTAATATTTATTTAAGAATATTTTCCCTTTGCAGATGCTTAAAATGTTAAGTCTATGACCCTGGTAGCTACCTTTCTTATTAGTAATAATGCTTTCAATTTTGTCTGATTTCAAGTTGGTTTTTATCAGAGTTACATTGTTTTGTTTGTTGAATATGTGACACGTAATAAACTTGTAGAAAATATTTTCACAAACATCATTTTTGATAGATATGAATGACTCTCGGTGGTTTAATGTCTTTTTGCTTTAATTAAATTCTACTAAAATGAGTTATGATTATGTATATTCTTTTAGGAACTCGATTTGGCACTATCGTTTATATATATATATTTATATATGCTCTTTTAGCTTATGTAGTTTATTATTGTTTCAAATGTATAATTGTCTAAGGATTAAAAATTCTCATTTCTTAGGTATAAAATTTAATATTCATTTTATGTAGTGTTATACCATTACCTTTTTCATTTCAGTGTTGGTTGAAAAGACAAAGAGATGCGTTAAACCCTGATCGACGAGACTCAGGAGATCATGTTATGTGGACTTCTGGATTTGTCTTTCACAAAGAAGAGGTATGAATATTGTGTTATTGTAGTTACTTCTCTCACTAACATGTACCGAGCATACCTATTTGATATATGTATCTAAGCCAAATTATTTTGTATGGATTTACACTACAATAAACTCAAATTATTGAACTAAAACAAAATAACTGAATTTTAGAATGGATTTTTATAGAAGACAGAAACTTTTACTGTAAAACTAGGAAGGCTATAGTTTTGCATTCACTACCATTTATTCCAATAATGTTTTGAGAATCTAGATTTATGTTAGAATCACTTTACTCTAAGAAGTGAATATGATATAATGAATTTTAATTTTTTTTGCTGAATTTGTGGTTTTAAAGATTTATCTCATCTTTATATTCATGATAAAACACTCAAAGTATATGTTCAATATACTTTTGTTCCGTGCTCTTATTTTAAGTTATGTGGTTGTTACATATGTACTTTTGTTTCTCTAACTATTTGAGCTATCTATTTATCTTTTCATTATACATTTGTACTTTTAGGGAGTCGTTGGTTTGGAAACTGACTACGGAATTCTTCGTATAAAAGTAAGTATTTCTCTACATGTTCACTATATTGTTAGTCTATGATGCTCATTTCACACTTTACCATGTTATTTACTATTCAACATGTTGAATATTTATTGCATTTTGTCATATTCCTTAACATTTTATGAACTTTCATTTCTACAGCTTTTGCCCGATTGTGCTCCACAATCAGTTGCCTACATTCTTGATCTGTTGGCATTGTCTCATTGTGTTGGTTGCCAGATTTATCGTGCCGAAAGCAGAGGAAATTTTTGGGATGCACAAGGAAACCACATAAAAAAGGTAAGGTTCTTCATGTGAGTATACTTCTTGGAAATTGTTAAAGTATGTTTATGGACGGAGAGAAACATTGGTTCTTGTTACCTAGTTCTTATATTTGTTTTGTTTATAAATTACCTCCAAATATTCACTTAATGATGCTCACATGTAGTTTTGAATTTGAATGATGATGTAGGCTCCATTTGGCCCTCCTTTTGCATTAATTCAAGGAACATTGGAATCTCATGGGTCTATATTCAAGGATATTCCAAAAGAACATTGTCCTGCCATAAAAAGAGGATATGTGGGATGGGTTGATTCTGGTCCAGAGTTTTTCATCAGCCTCGTTAATCATGAGGAATGGAGAAATGCACACACTGTATTTGGCTATGTTTTATCCGAAGATTTGAAAATTGTTGAAAAAATTGCCCAACTTCCAGTTAAATCGGAGATTTGGAATAACATTGATGTCTCTCTCTTGGAGAATCCGATCGTATTACGGTTTCGGAGAATAAGCACAAAGTCTTAAATCCTCAAAGTCTATGTCCGGACATGAGCCATGAGGTGCTGAATACATTAGATTGTTCATTGTTCCACTCAATCATTCTCTCGAAACTAGTGCGTAAACAGGGATCATATAATTAAGGTATTCCAGCACCAAATTTATAGGTGATTGCAAATCAAATAGAGTTGAGTATGCTTCAACTAGTTTGATAGATACATGACTTTGATGGTTTTTCTTCATTTGTTTTTCATTCTTTTCCTTTGATGAAATTGATATATAGTTGTAAAAGAAAAGAATGCTTAGAGTTAGAGGAAATGAAAATAGGTTCAGGATACTAGTTGATGTCACCAATTTACAATCATTATGAGATCTTAAATTAGTGGATATTTCTTGATTCATTTACTAAGATGATGTAGAATTTTTTTGACCGATTGTATGCTTAATATAGTAGTTTGGTTTGTGCTTTTAATTTTTTTCATCTAAATGATACAAAATCAAGTAATGTGCGACTCGAAACTTTGGAATAGGGCCGTGCTTACAAGTTCGAAATACAAGAACAAGAACATAAACTTTTTTTACTATCATTGGTGAAAGTTATTATGCGACAATTTGATGAAAATCTATACCGATGAAGTAATGTTGAAGTTGAGTAAAAAAAAAGTGAAGTTGAAATATTTTAGTTACTTTGTTTATTAATTTTATTGTTCACATTCATACCTTTTATATTGAGAAGTTATACATATTGTCACCGTTAAAATGATGCTATCCGTTTCTAGCATGAGTTGGATGATTTTGAAGTTTTCTCTCTTCAATTTTTTTTTCTCTTTATCTCTTCCTTCATTTGGAGAAGAAATAGGTCTATGTAAGACATTTGAGTGAGGAGCCAACTGAAACATATATCGGAGATTGAAATGAATTTTACCACAAAAAGAGAGGAGTGCATGAGGGCATTATTGCAACAATGACACCAAATGCATAAGATTTGTTTGATGATCATGATTTAATAAAAACATAATAAAATATTTTTTCGGTCTTAAATATAAGAATATGACATAATGATAAGAATATGATAACAGGATATGTTTGGCCAAAAAAGAAATTTATTCATAAACGTTACTTTTAAACTAAAGTTAAAAATAAGAGTTTTAAAAATAAAGATGAAGTTGTTTGGTAATTATTACATTTTCTAGTTACAAAACTATTTTAATTTCAATGTTTTATAGTAAATTATTTTTATAAAAATTCTGATTTTATTATAAAATATTATAAAGAATTAAAAATTCTATTAATAAAACGCACCCAATTTTCAGTATTATATTTTTCAAACATTATTTGCTTCAAATTTTACTTTGAAAGAGAATATAAAACAAAAATAAATCACATCAAATATATCCACATAATAAGAAATATAATAATAGTATTTAGTATATAGTATTTAGTATATTATATTTTTTAAACTCCTCGTGATATAATAGAATATACATTATATTTAAATGATAAAATTATTATTATTCTTATATATCCATCCAAAGCGAATCCACATGATATATCATGTAGTCTTTATTGATCAAGCCAAAGTGAATAGATTAGTTCGTTTTGACAACGATATAAATATTAGAAGTAAGAAATCTTTGATTGGATTTTAAGATAGATTATGGCTATAGTAGACTAATTCTTAAAAGACACTCCAAACGATCAAAAGAGTAACAACAATCGACAATATTATGTAAAGATATAAATTAATGATATTTCCGTTTTAATAATTTAAAAGAGTGATTTATCATCGATGAATTGATTTTAAAACATATATTTAATTTGTTAAGAGTTTTGAAAACTAATACACGGCTAGCCATTTAACATTGACCTTGATTCAGTTCCAAAGTGGAATTGGCATCACACGTGATGCCGTGAACTTAAATCCACCGAAACTCCTCAACATGACACACCTCCCTATACCCACGTAACCCACCTACCCTTCTTATTTCTCCCTCCAATTAATAGTAATAACACCACCCAAACAAAAATAATATCATTTTAGTAACACCTTTAATTTATTTATCGCTCAAACAAACCAATCACCTTTCGCCACCGCACCCTCGCCCAAAAACCAAATCATCCCCATCCCATTTTCCAATTAAAAAAATGGTGTTGCTATAAAAGACTAACCCAAAAAATCACCCCCTCAATTCAATTTCAATTTGATTGAAAAAAAAAACCAAAAACCAAACAACAAGTCACATGTCACCCCACTTAGTAGCGGATGGTAACTTTTTAGTAAGTCTGGTATAGCCTAATCGAAATCCTAAGGAAAAGTCCCACACCCCACAAACAGCTAATTTTGATGATGATAATATTAACTGGAGGATTGGATTGGATAATGGGCAAAGTCAGAGGTGTGGACCTCTCCACCCCGCGGCGCACGTTAGCCCCCTCCCTCTCACCTAAACGGTGGTCGTCTCCTCATCCACCCACGTCACCAAATCCAGCCGCACATCACACCACCCTCTCTTTAACCCCCACCCACCATGTCCCCCCAACACTAACCACACCCTCCTAAAATTATTCCTCTTTTTCTTCTCCTCCTCCTCCTCCCCCTCCCCATCACTATCCTACGCTACCCATCTCACCCTTTAATCCTTTTCTCCTTCTTTACTATCCTACGCCATGGCCTCTTCACCCCCTTCTTCTCCAACAGATTCCAACCCACCCTCCGCCGTACCCCTCCCTCTCCCCTCATCAGCACCACCTCCAACAACCTCCTCCCGCCGTCTCCCTCCACCTTGCTGGACCCCAGAAGAAACTGCTGCCCTAATCGACGCTTACCGTGACAAATGGTATTCTCTCGGCCGTACAAATCTCAAAGCCACTCATTGGCAAGAAGTCGCTGACGCCGTTACCGCTCGTTGCCCTAATGCTTCACCTACCAATAAAACCGCCGTTCAGTGCCGTCACAAAATGGAAAAACTCCGTAAACGTTACCGATCTGAGATCCAACGGCTCAGGTCTCTCCCAATTCCGCGATCTCGTTCTTCTTCCTCTTGGGTTCATTTCAAATCAATGGATTCAATGGAAAAAGGTCCTTCTCCACCGCCAAAATTAGAAAACCCTAACCACCACCGTGAAACCCTAGACGAAAACGACGATCTCGACGATGACGATCTCTACGAGGAACTCAAAAGCGCCGCTGCTGGTGGTTCCGGTAGCGGAAACACCAGAAGCCTCGATAAACTCTACCGGAACGGTGCTTCCGGCGGTGGATTCAGAATCCGAATCCCAACCGGTGTGAGCGTGGCTCAACCTGGATCTAAGTTTTTCGGTCATCAGAAAATGAATAACAATCAATCGGAATCTGGTTCTCGTGGTTGCATCAATGGTGGAACGAGGCTTGTTAAGGAGAGAGTTGGGTTGGGGAAGAGGGAGAGAGAAAGAGAGGTAGAGAGAGAAAGAGACCCTGTTGGTGAAATGGTGAGTGCTATTAAGGTTTTGAGAGATGGATTTGTGAGAATGGAACAGATGAAGATGGAGATGGCTAGAGAGATTGAAACTATGCGTATGGAGATGGAGATGAAGCGAACCGAAATGATTCTTGAGTCTCAACAGAGGATTGTTGAAGCTTTTGCTAAAGCTGTTTCTGAGAAGAACAAGAAGAAACTACACAAGGGTAATAGTAACAACAACACCGTAGCGTCACCTTCAGAATCGTAGATAAATCTATATAATCAATAATGATGTTAATAAAGATCGGAACTTTTTTCGATTCTGTGTTTGCATTTGCACCCTCCATGAGATATGAGATAATATCATGTTTTTTTTTTTTTTGTGAATTAGTTCGGATCTTGGTTTAGGTAGGTTGATATAATGATGTTGCTATATTCATCTGTCGACCAATCTTTTTATGTTTCTGGTAAATTTTGGAACTTGATTAGTTTTAGGATGATTATTGTTGGATGAATGTTGATGTAGAAGCTCTTAAGTGTTCAAATTTTTCTTTTCTTCTAGTGGTAATGTTGCTGCTGCCTTGTATTTAAATTATTATATGATGATTTGAGTTGGTGAACATAGTTTCATATTGATTTGTATGGTATCTTTTGATGAAGTTAATAGGTCTATGTTATACTATTGTGTTTTGACGCATGTCCATTGTAATGTGTAGTTAAAGGGAATCTGCTGAAGATTTCATTGCAGAAAGACTATTGTTTTAGTTTAGGAGTTCACAATGTCAATATTTGAAATTTGAAAGTAAAGTTCTGAATATCTGTTGATGGTTCTTGTTATTTTTTAGGGGCTTAAGCCATTTGTTCCTTCCAGGATGATGGACATGTGTTTTGGGATGAAAGTGTAGTTAAAACTTGTCACAAAACACATTATGTTTTGTCAATTGAATACTTGGTAAAAAAAAAAACTTGGTTATCTTATTTTGGTGGAAGAATGAATTTGAATTATGTTATGATTTCATGTGTTGAGTAAATGTTTGTTGCACATCATATGCTGCCTGACACTTCTCTCATATGCTGAGAAGAGAGCGTTGTATTGAGCATTATTGGTGCTCAATGTCCTGATTGCTGTGAATGCGGCTTTCTCCAACTGCAGGGAATCCAAATCCCTCAACGTCAACATTAAATTGTAAGCTAAGATGGAATAATAGTTATCATAGCTTATTTGCATTGTGGATCTATATGTTTAATTAATCTATAAGAACTATGAAAATACCCATGGATTCTCACGGCAATTGTGTGACTGATTTATATAAAGTCGGAAATATTTCTTCGTGTATTAAAAAAAGTAATATATCAAACTATACAAATTGTGAATATGCTTGAAAAATTAGAAGTAATGAGAGATGAAGATTTATAAAATATGAATGCACAATTTTCTCATTTATCTATTATATATCTAAAATAAAGTGAAATGGATAAAACTTAAGTATAATTGTAAAGACAATATTTAATAAATACTCAATTTTATTAGTGATAATTTTGTGTGTCTATAAGACTATGATAGTGATTTTAAATTTTATATCAATGATAATTTATCTCAGAACTTCTCGTGACAACTTGATATATGTATGATAGTGATTTAAATAATAGTTATTTAAAAAAAAAATTAGTAAGAATTTGTTCGATGTTTGATAGTTTAATCTTATCGGTGATAATGTTTTGTGTAAGATAGTTATTTTGTTGACAAAATTAAAAAGAACACTAATTTTAACAAATTTTTTAATTACAACCATTTATAATTTGTATATTTTTTATAATAAATTATAATTTGTATATTTCTCATATTTATTAAGAAGATACAAAAGATATGAAATTTAATTGATTGATTAGTTAAAAATATTGTCTTGTGTGTGAATTACACTCCAACTGAAATTTTTAACAAATCAAATCTAGAAATCTAACACGAAAATTTAAAATGTAAAAAATTAAAGTTGTCATATTATATTATACGAATAAATAAATTAATAATCATAATAAATAATTATAATTATTAAGAGTATTATTTTATAAAATATAAATATATATTTTATTTGACAAAAATACATAAATTTATTAAAAATTATCATAAAATACAAATATATTAAAAAAGTTACTCTCAATTATTAAAATAGACAAATTTATTTAAAATTATCATAAAATATAAGTATATTAAAAATTATTGAAAAAGTTAATGAGCAAAAGGTTACTATATATGTATTTCAACAAAAATATGTTAAACTCCATTTTTATCGATTAAATTATTTCTTTGTAATTGAATGCTCATCCAATATGATTTTTGGTTTTAAAAACTCTTTATTATAATGAAAATTTGAATGTTAAAAAGTAAATAAATAAAAAAATACTGCATAAAATTATATTAGTTTTCAATAAAACTTATTTTTGGTACATATCAACATAAACATAACTGCAATTCAAAAACTTTTAAAATCAAATATATAATATTGCACACAAAAATTAACTAAAACTTTTCAATACTTAAAAAATATATGTAAATTTTTAATAAAATAAATTTTAGACTCTTGATATATTATATCCGATTAACAATTTCTTTTACAACAACTTCTCATACTAGCAATTAAAATATCATACTAATAGAATAAATAAATTCAGACTACACTATAATATGATACAACAATAGCATTCTTTAAAATTAAAAATTAAAAATATTAAATCATATTTTTAACTTTTTACATTTTATTTTCTAGGTTGTATTTTACGTTTTATTTCATCTAATAAATATAAATACCATTATATATTAAAAAATAAATCGACAATCAAAGTACAAGGAGAAAAATAATTATTCAGTATTATAAGTTATCGCGTAAATTTGATAAAAAAAAAATTAAAAAAATTTAAATTAAATAATTGATAAACATGATTTTTTTCTCATTTTAATTTTCTTGATCATATTCAATTATTCCAAACCAATAGAAGAATATTGTAAGATAACTATATTTATAATATAAAAAATATTACTTATAAAAATTATAAAATAATTTAATTAATACCTGCGCAACACGTGAATCATAATATAATTAGTTATAATTTTTTCCTACTTTTATTCTAAACATTCAGTTTTGTCATTCTTTATAAACAATACAATCATTTTTTTTTCTCTTTTTATCAAGATTTTAGTCCAAAATTTTCTAAAAACTTGATTGTTCAAGTTCTCTAGAACACATCCATTTCAAAGAACTTAAACTATATTTTCTAGAACATCCTTTAATTTGGAAAAACCTTATGCAATATTTTTTTGTAATGAACGTGTGTTCCAAAACATTGAACCACCCAATTTTTTGGAACATTGGAGGAAACTCTTCTTTTTTTTTTTCAGAAAACTTTTTCTTATTGGAAAAATTCATAGGAGGTGAAAGTGTGATTGATACATCCATTTCAAAGAACTTAAACTATATTTTCTAGAACATCCTTTAATTTGGAAAAACCTTATGCAATATTTTTTTGTAATGAACGTGTGTTCCAAAACATTGAACCACCCAATTTTTTGGAACATTGGAGGAAACTCTTCTTTTTTTTTTTTCAGAAAACTTTTTCTTATTGGAAAAATTCATAGGAGGTGAAAGTGTGATTGATCCAAAGAACTGGAGATGAGAGTAAAAAGTAAAATGATAAATAATAAAAATTTAAAAAAGATAAAATTGGAATTTTTTTAAGATTGTGGGGTAGGGATAGTTTTGAGGTAATGGGTAAGATTTTCAGGCTAATGGTCTATAAAAAGAGGGTATGTCGAGGTATATTAAATGGAGTGCTTGTATATTGATTTGAGCTACGTGTGTTTAAAAAAACTAAACTGAACCGAATTGTTTTTAAATTGAATTGATTTATAAAAATTGAGAACTGAACTGTTTTCGAACTGATTTTTTAAAATTAAAACTGAACTGACCTGGTTTTCAATTTAAAAAAACCGAACCGAACCGATTTTCAGTTCGAAAAAACTAAACCCAATTGGTTTTTATTTCAAAAAACTTGAACCGAATTTATTTTTTAGAAGTAATTAGGGGTAATTATGTAAAATTTGGCCTATATAAACAAAAAAAACTAAGTTAAACCGGTGCAGTTCGGTTCAAAGTAATAAATCGATTCACCATTTTATAAAATAGTTTAGTTCGGTTTTTTAAACTAAAAATCGGTTCAATTCAGTTTTTTTAAAGTGAAAACCAATTCGGTTCAACTTTCAAACGGTTAAAATTCAGAAGTGAACTTTGTCCACCCCTAATTTGAGTACTTGATCTAACTTGAGCATTGACCCGTGGGTCATTATCTAGCTGGAAAAGTCACTTTGAACCTAATTATTTACAAAGATACTTGACCCAACACACTAATATCCTAGTCAAGTTGGGCTGGGTTTCAGGTTTAGCACATTATCAATTGATACAACAACATAAACTCACTAAAACTTTTTTTTCTAGATTGTCCCTGACCGAAAGTTTATTGTTGTAGAAAAATAGAGAGCGAAAAGGATCACACATAAGAGGAAAGACATTAATATGTATTGTGGTTGAATAAATGTATAGTCCTAATATTAAATTCAATGTGTCTAGATAAAAACTCTTCAAAATCAAACTTATCTGGTTACCTTACCCAATCTTATTTTGGTTGGGAAAGTCATCTCTGAGACTCTCACCAATGTGTATATGAAAAAATATTAATTAAAAGAGTTCAGTCTCTTAAATAAATTTTAATGATCTTAATTTGGTAGTCTCCATAGTTATGCTTGTGGAATTAAACCTTTGTTTTAATAAAGAAAAAGTGATATTGTTGTCATATAAATACTAGTATGTTATATACTCATACACACGCATCCACAATCATGCTTTTCCAGCTCTACATACAACGATTATTGACTTAGCAACTAAACAGTATCGATGTAAAAGATCTCTAATTTTATTTTTAATAGGGATAATTCACAAAAGATTATATATGGATAGCTGTTACCCAAAGCCAAGCATTGTCATTATGTTTGGACTAAGATTATTTAGCATATATCCGAAACAACAGTTTTGCACTTTTGTCGGCAAGTTCAGTGGAGTGCCAAGTGAGAGATGCCTTATAGCAAATTAGACAACATACTAAATATGTACACATATTCTAATCAATTGTAGTAAATTCAAATTCACAACATATTTAGTTAAGAGTATGGGTCATAAATAGTATCCTAATTATCTAGCTGGTTATATACACAAAGGTCATAAAGAAGTTCATGTATCTATTTTCTATAAGTAATTACAGCCAATAGGTCCAAGTGGGTTATCTAATTAGAAAGCAAAATCCATCTCATTCTAGCTGTACTTTCATAGGACATAGTTGTTTCCAAGTAATTGCATATTGACACCTCAAGAAATGTGTTACAACAACACCCGGTTAAGAAAAATAAAAACATAAAAACCAAAAAGAAGAAATATATAATGTTCGCTTGTGGAATTTAGTTATTTTGTTTACGTATTCAGTTAAAAAATGGCTCTGTATTTTTCTACTAATATTATTATTTAAAATTAGAGTTTATATTTAAATATTGTAAATGATTTGTTCATTTATCATTATGAGACATGTCAATAGTTACAATGGAAATTTGAAATTAAGCGACTTATTTTTAAATACATTCATTCTAAAAGCAAATTTGATGTAAACTATTCAACTAAACTCGAAAAAAATGTATTGTCCGCTTATCGCTAACTATGAGGATAACGTCTCTGTTATGACAAATAACACCTAGATTTTGTTAATTAAATCTTTGTGCATCAATCTCTAAATTTAATGGTCACTCTTTCTCCTTATATCTAACATGATTTGTTTTTCAGATGGTCATCAATCTCTCTCTTTTGATCACAAATTTACAATCAATATTGAAATCATTTTATGTTATGAGAGGCATCTGTTGTTTAAAGTTGAATCTACTCTTTTTTTTTTTTTTTTTTACTTTAAGGGTCTGATTAATTCAATTGAAGGAAGATAATAGATTTTAATAGATGAGAGATGAGAGGAAGAGAGTGAATTCTTTTTAATTAAAAATATGTTTGGTTCAAATAGGAGACAATAAAGTTAAATGCTTTACAAGTATTTTTAGTTACCTTCCAATCTATCGAGTTAGGAAGAGTTTGTCTCATCAGAATGAATCAAATACATTAAATTAAAAAAATTATCTCCTTTATTTCCTTTTACATGTATATTATTCATGGAATAATAAAGCTTGATTTAACCACAATAATCTTAGAGGATGATTCAAAGTATGATTGAATATAGCATAAAAATATTCAAGAGGATCAAGCTAAATATGAAGTTTATATTTTAGTTTGTACATCTTTTTTTCTCAACTCTTTAGTGGAGTTTATAAATCCATGTACTTGCATACAACTTTGTTGGATTGCTATATTTATTTCTATATTTTAAAAATGTGATTTTGTTAGTGTTTGTAAGTAATTTTAAATATTAGTTATATGAATTCGTTTTTCAATCATAAAACAAAAAATACCAAATACTTTTTCACAGTAACAATCTACATCAAATATTAGGTGGAATGTTTAGTTGTTTTTGAGTTTGTTGGGTCAATAATCAAGTCATGTAATAAAAGCCTTCACTATATAAATGAAGGAAAAAAAACGAACAGATAAAAATTAGAGATAAAGTAAATTTATTTTTAATTTTATTCTCTCACAAAAAAAATCATAATTACATAATCCGAAAGTACCCAAGTCCAAACTTTCACCTATCCAACACAAAATAATGGACTCTTTGAGATGCCAAATATCTAAAATCTAATCAAATTGGGATCCCTTCACATGAACCTTACAAATAAGAGATTATTCTTCACTATACTATTAAAATTTTGAAATTAATATTGGGTCACGTGAACCATCTTAAATCAAAGCACCACCTTTCTCTGCATTTGTTCTATTGGTTAACCGAGGAAGTAGGAACAAAAGCAGCACATACTAAACATTCTAAGTTTGTGATTGATTTTCCGATGATAAAAAAAGATTTTGAATAAATTTATAAAATAATTTATGTTTAAATATGTTTTTATAAAAGTGAATAGAATAATAAATTTTAAACTAAAAGTATATTCTAAAAGAAGAAGAAAAAACTAAAAATTTTAAATTAAAATCTAAATCAATTATATAATAAAATTAATTCTACTAAAAAAAACAATCAAACATAAGGATATGAAACCAAACTTACTACATAAATACTAAAGACCACCAACCAACATAGCAAATCCATGTTATATGACACACTTGAACAGAATCAAAACACATGCAAAGGTCCCCTAAAACGTGGGGCCCTTATAGTCTTATACTACTGCAACAAATTTCTCACATGTATTCACATGATGGGTATGGAATACCATCTCTTTGTCACAGTAAACATGCCCACTTTCCCTCTTTTGTAAATCAAGTTTGAAATTAAGAAGAGAATATCATTATGATACCGAAACTCAAAAACAAAAGACTACTATGCGTTATTTATCAAAATAATTTTAATTATGTTATATTTTTTTTTTTTACTTTAAATATAAGTAAAAGTGAGTTAAAAAAAGTTAATATAAATTACATAATTTTCTTTGATCCACTTTTATTTATATATAGAAAGAGTATATTTTTATGCAACATGACTCTATTTTTATCGTCTTATAAGTTTTTTTATGGAAAATCTTAGGTGTCACGGAACACTTACAAAAATTTTATATTTATTTTTCTTTAAAAATACTAATGAAAATTGAATTTACAATTTGTCGAATACATATATTTCTACCGTTAGATCAAAATATTGAAATTAATTGTTAATAAATTTATAATACTATAGATTTTTTTTAGTTCTCGTAATTTAAACAATAAAGTCTTATATTTACATTTAGAAATGGAGAAATATTTTTAAAGTGAAAAAGACACAAGCCACAACAAATGCCACCTTACATTTCTTAGGGGCATTTTAGCCGATAAAAATACCCACCCACCCTTAAATAAACACCTTCACTAGTCTTACAAAAATCTCATATGAATATATATTATTGTACATAATATATATAGGTATACTATATGACATAAATCCGAAGCATTCTTGTACAAAAATTGGTTATTATCAATGGCAGAGTTTGAGAATCCTAATGAAATGCCAAAGCTTATATCTTTTCTCTCTTCTCTACTCAAAAGGGTATCTGAATCAAATGACATGAACCAACAACTTGTACAACAAAAGAACTCAGTTTTCCAAGGATTAACTCGCCCAACAATCTCAATTCAAAGCTACCTTGAGAGAATATTCAAGTATGCTAATTGTAGTCCATCATGTTTCATTGTTGCATATGTTTATCTTGATCGTTTCACTCAAAGACAACCCTCTTTGCCTATCAACTCACTCAATGTGCATCGATTACTCATTACAAGTGTTATGGTGGCTGCTAAATTCATGGATGACATGTAAGTATCTTCATCTTTTCTTCTTGTTAAAGACACTACTAATTTTTTTTTTTTTATTGTTATTTCATTCAAATTATTGCATGAAAATGTATGGTAAACAATGATAATTGTGAAGTTTAGTTTAGTACTTGATCTCTATAGAATTTTTGTGAAATATTCCTTTGATTAAGTTAATTGACTTTGAAGAGCATATTTAAGACCAATTGGAATTTTTGTTACTTGTTAGATATACTAATCAGAGAAGAAAAAAAAAGACTCAATAAATGTTGTTAGAAACTAATTTTCATAATAAAATATAATATTTGGTAAATTAAATATTGCATGTTAGTTTCCCTGTTAAATGCCCTGATTTTTACTTTCTAGATTTTACAATAATTATTTGACATTTGTATGAAAATTGATAACGACCATTCATGTTAAAAGAATATAGCTTTGCTTGTGAATAATACTATGTCCAGTCTGGCTTTCCATTAGATGGAGACAACCCACCCATGTGACCCTTATTGCATGCAGGCAGCATCTATAACTTTTAACCATAGTCACGAAATTCTAAAATGTATTTCTATATTTCATCCAATATGTAAAAAAAATTACAAGGTTAACACTCAAGGATCATATTTTGTATGATTTTAAAGTAAATATATTTAAAGTTCAATATTTTCGGTGATCTAACTATTGTGACTTTTAAATCACTATTTTGAATTCTGAAATTTTAAGTGTTTGTCAATTTAAATGTATGAAATATTAAATTATTTTTTCAAATTGTTTAAAGTAAGACAAAATATTTATTTTATTAACTATTTTAATGATTTTTTTTGTCTATAGATTAGAAAGTTAAGGAATATTTTAAATGACGTTAAATAATTTGATAAAACAATTTCATATTTTGTAAATTTAATATCTCAAATTGATTTCTACCTATTATTTCAAGATTGTGGTTTACTACTATTATGATTGAGTCACATGCATATGAATTAAATTTTATCATACTATATGCATATAAAAGGAAAATGCCAAATTTCTATTGATGATTGACTTGGTTATTTTAACTTTAAAAAGATCCACATGCTATTCAACTAATTTTTTTAAAATCATCAGGTACTACAACAATGCTTACTATGCAAAAGTTGGAGGAATCACCACTATAGAGATGAACTTTCTTGAGTTGGATTTTCTATTTGGTTTGGGGTTTCATTTAAATGTAACACCAAACACTTTTCAAGTCTATTGTGTTCACCTCCAAAGTGAAATGATGATGATGCAACCTCTAAATTTTACAGATTCTTCCTTAAGTTTAGGAAAATCACTAAAGACCCATTTATGCTTTAATGAAGATGAATCTTCACATAAAAAACAACAACAATTAGCTGTATGAATTTTTTTTCCTTCTTGATTCATGTAATACTAGTTGTAGAGGCTATTGAACCAATTAAAGACTTGTGTTAATTAAATTGTTTTACTTGTGGTCTTCACTTACATATTTTTGTCTAATTTTTTCCACTTTTTCCTAATTCAATATTCTTATTGCTCATTTATGAATTATGTGGTCACATTATCTGGCATTGTACAGCTAATTGTCTCTTCTTTACAGTCTGGCAAAAAAAAATTGTTTCTGTCATTTTAATGTTACAATAATTTTTTTTTTTTTTATATGTTTTGAGACTAGTTCTTTCTTCATATCCACCTATGGATACTCTTTAGTCTTTAAGATTTGCACTTTGCATTGTCCTTTATATGATCAGAAAACAATATTTAAAAACTCTTTCAATAAAAAAACAATTTGTGGTGAATGTTCCGGCAATATGTAGACAAAGAATGGTGTACATGTTGTACAAAGGAGATGTGGATCTTCTACCTCAAATTTTTATACACTGATTTTATAATTCTCTATCTCTCTCTTTATTTCTTTCTTTCTCATCTTTATATATTTTTATTTTTTATTATTCTCCTTCTTCTATAAATGTAGTATTGTGGCGGAAGACTCAATTTGGTACAAAGGAGTACACTCTAAGAACTCAACCATTTTTTCTTAATAACAAAAAATTTAAATTTAATTTTGATCTCTCAATTTTATTTTATTTATGATTTTAATTTTTTAATTTTAAATTTATCGTTTTAATCTTTTAACTTTTAAAATGATTATTTTTTTATCTATATATTTTGGATAATTCAACATATGAGATGTTTATGGGACATCTAAGTCAATGACTTAAACAAAGTTATTATGTGATAATTCACTTGAACAATCTTTTATATCAAACTTTGAGAAAACAATTGATTATTTTAAGAGTTTAGAGATTAAAATATTAAATTTAAAAATAAAAGAATTAAAATTGTAAATGACACAAAATTAAGAATTTAAAGTTGGAAATAAGCCAATATGAAAACATAAATTAAGATTTTATATATTTTATATTCAACTCTTGAAGGTAAATAATGTGTTAATAATTTTCTTACAATAATTTTAACTTCATGTCAAAAAAATCAATTTTTACATTGTTACCCCATAGAGTGATTTATAGGAGTATATCGTAACTTGATTTGAATTTCGTTGAAATTCTTCCTTTGAAAAAAAAAAACATTTTTACTATTAAGAATTGACATTAATTTGTTCTATTTTGCATAACCAAAAAGAATGCAAACATTGCCCGACAGGAAAATTGACCGTTTGTGTCGGCTCCTTTCGAGTTAATTTGTAGTTCTTGTGATCTGTCTTTTTTACCCCTCTTTAAATAGTTGATTTTAGTTAGGATTATTATGTATTAAATCAATAGTAAATTAGAAATCAAAGTAAAATATATATATTTTTTCAAAATAAAATATAAATAAAAATAATATTTAAAAAATTAATACATTTATTTAAAATTAAAATTAAATACATTAATTTTTTAAAATATTATTTTTATTAATATTTCATTCTAAAGTACTGATAAGAAAAAAGAAATGAAATTCAATCCCAAAGGTAGAGAAAAGTCAAGTTAGGGTGGATAATTTGTGGAGGACTGGCTCCGTTGGAGAATTATAATTATAAGAGTTTGTGAAGGTTGAAAGCCAAGGTTAATGTGAGGGAGAGAAACAGGAAAAAAGTAAATAGAGAACAATATCACAGATTCATTGTGAAGTGAAAATATTTTTTTTTTGGAAAACATACGTTAGTGTTGTAAACTCACATATATCCGTAAGTTCTTAAGTTTGAACCAAAATAAAACATTCAACTTAACAATATCAGTATTTGGTAGTTGAATTAAGATTTAAGTATAAAAATTTAAGGGTAAATTATATTTTAGTCCTTGAATCATTGACCAATCTGACATCGTTTTACACTTTCAATAAATATAAATGATAATTTAACCAAAAATTAATCAAAAAGTCATAGTTATTAGAATGATTGGCATAAATATCACCATAATTTACTTACGCAATTGGATGTTCTGTGTTTAAATCTAAAATAAAACGAATAATCTATCAATATCATCACTTATTAGTCGAACTAAAACTTAAGAACATTTTGCTTCTTATTTTATAAATAATAGTATATATTGAATTTTAAAGAAACTTTCTCAATTAGAAAACGTTTAAAAGTTTGTAACATAAAAAAAAATTATAAAAAAAAACGAAAGAAAATGTCCTTAAGAAAGATTGGAAAATGAGTAAAACAAAAAAAGGGAAAAATGAAGAACTCTTTTCTCGTTCAAGTATCAAGAGTGTTGCAGTCTTGCAGATGGTGTCTTAAATGAAGAGGTGGTGAGTTGTATTTGAAAAATAACAAATTAATAAATAAAAAATTAAAGAAAAATAACAGAAAGATTATTTCTTTTATTATTATTATAAATACAAATAACTATTTTCATAATTATTTATAAAATTAGTTAAGTATAATTATTTTTTAAGTTTTTATGTAAAAAATAATTTAAATTTAATAAATTATCTATTTAAATATCAAATTCTCAACTATTGAAATTAATATTTTTAAAGTAAAAGTATATTATAAATATTAATATTAAATAAATAAATAACAATTAATTTTTATTTATTATAATGACTAATATTTGAGATTATTTTTTGTTTAAAATGATAATGACTAACTAGAATATTACGAATAAAATTATTAGAATAAATAAACACTCTAATTAAGTGATATCTCACTTACTATAAAACTAAAGGTTTTTTAGGTTTCTCTTTGAGAAATAGACACATAGAATCCATTAATTGTGTCAAACACAAAATAAAACATTCAACTTAACAATATCAGTATTTGGTAGTTGAATTAAGATTTAAGTATAAAAATTTAAGGGTAAATTATATTTTAGTCCTTGAATCATTGACCAATCTGACATCGTTTTACACTTTCAATAAATATAAATGATAATTTAACCAAAAATTAATCAAAAAGTCATAGTTATTAGAATGATTGGCATAAATATCACCATAATTTACTTACGCAATTGGATGTTCTGTGTTTAAATCTAAAATAAAACGAATAATCTATCAATATCATCACTTATTAGTCGAACTAAAACTTAAGAACATTTTGCTTCTTATTTTATAAATAATAGTATATATTGAATTTTAAAGAAACTTTCTCAATTAGAAAACGTTTAAAAGTTTGTAACATAAAAAAAAATTATAAAAAAAAACGAAAGAAAATGTCCTTAAGAAAGATTGGAAAATGAGTAAAACAAAAAAAGGGAAAAATGAAGAACTCTTTTCTCGTTCAAGTATCAAGAGTGTTGCAGTCTTGCAGATGGTGTCTTAAATGAAGAGGTGGTGAGTTGTATTTGAAAAATAACAAATTAATAAATAAAAAATTAAAGAAAAATAACAGAAAGATTATTTCTTTTATTATTATTATAAATACAAATAACTATTTTCATAATTATTTATAAAATTAGTTAAGTATAATTATTTTTTAAGTTTTTATGTAAAAAATAATTTAAATTTAATAAATTATCTATTTAAATATCAAATTCTCAACTATTGAAATTAATATTTTTAAAGTAAAAGTATATTATAAATATTAATATTAAATAAATAAATAACAATTAATTTTTATTTATTATAATGACTAATATTTGAGATTATTTTTTGTTTAAAATGATAATGACTAACTAGAATATTACGAATAAAATTATTAGAATAAATAAACACTCTAATTAAGTGATATCTCACTTACTATAAAACTAAAGGTTTTTTAGGTTTCTCTTTGAGAAATAGACACATAGAATCCATTAATTGTGTCAAACATATAATTCTAATTTAGATACTTTCAACATATTTTGTTATTTGCATATTTATCCCATTCAATTAATGAGTTTTTATGTTTTCAAATTAGAAAATTTACTGTGATTTTTGTTTGTAAAATTGAAATTTTAATAATGCAGTTAAAGATAAATCATTTAACATAATTTAAATATCAACTAAAATATATATTAATTAAATTTTATTTATCTTTTAGTCGAACTTTAAATTATTAGAGTATCGTTCTCTTTAAAATATGATGGTTATATTTTTTATAATAAAAAAAAAAAAACACATCTATCCATACTAGTATATTGTCACTGGACCAAATGCAACTAAATTATGTAATTGAAACATAGTGCTCAAGTATATGTAACAATCTATTTATATAATTTGCATTTAAATCAAAATGCAAATCCCAGAGTCATTTACAGAAGATAAAGAAAAAGTAAATGAGACATTAGAATCTATGTGTGCATCTTGTATAAATATGTTAAATTTTTTTTTACTGAAATATATGAACTTGATAAAATATTAAAAGTTTAGATACTTTTTTTCTCTGCAAATATATAATTTTTGCTTATGATGTGACATCAATTAAAAAAAAATAGGTTTAGATACATATTTGGTCTTTACTTATATCATTTTTTAATTTTAGTCTCTGTAAGTTTTTTTTGTTTAGATTTAGTCTCCGTAAAATTAGAGACAATCGATATTGATTCCTAAAAATAGAGCTGGTAAACACAAACACATAATCTTTTATGATATATTAAAAAATTAAAATATTGTATATTATTAATTCATAAATTTATTTATTGATCATTTAATAATAAGTGTTATTTTATAAAGAAAATATAAATAGGAATTAAAAGATAGGTTTACGGATTTTTGAAAAACTCATCATTTTCTTAATGTTGATTTGACGTTAGGGACTAAAGTAAATAGACTTTGATTGTACATAGATTAAATTCAAACAAAAAAAATCTAGAATGACTAAAATTAAAAAGTAGTATATTTACATGACCAAATACATATTAAAACAAAAACAATTTAAATCATCTTTATAAAACAACAAACGAGAAAACTCCAAAAGAGAGTCTTTACATGGGATCAAATGAATTTTGTTATTTTCTTCTTAATCGGCCAAAGTTCGATCTTTAAAATAGATCAAATGAACTACAATAAAAAGGATTAATATTTTTAATCTCGTGTAATAGTTGACAAAAGTGGGATTTTAGCTTGATAACCTCTTCACAAAGGTAGCTACTTAGTAAGTCTGCATCCCAAGACTTATTACAGAGGCGGTTCAAAGATAATGCTACTAAAACTAGACTTTTTTAAAAAACAAATTAATTTTGTATTTTATAAAAAAAACCTCAATTTTTTTTTTGTACTTTGTAAAGTCATTCACCCAAATTACATATGACATATAAGCAACATACTATATCACCTTGGGACATGTGTCCAATGACTATATGTTTCTTTTACAGCAAAAAAGAGTATTCCCAAGTCTACAAATAAAAGGTGCTCGAAGCTACAATCTTCAAAAAACTACAATCAAACATATTTCACTTTCTTAAGTGCAAATCTGTCAAAGTTCTCTTCAATTATCAAGAAACACACTACTGTTCTTTGTCATATATTTTAGGATCAAATTTTTGAGTGTGTTATTAGTTCAACCTATTTCAATAATAGTGTTGTCATTAAATCCAAAACAAATCATCATTGTCATCTTATTGTAAACATCATCAAGTTTGTCTATTGAGAGAAAACTTGAGTGATTTATGTAAGTCTATTGAGGCTAAGAAAATACGAGTATATAGTCAAATGTGACTAAAGGAAGAAGATTAAGTCAAGAGGTTGTTCAACTTACTAGTGAAAATCTCATAAGTTATAAGGACTAAATTAGCTCATATTGGATGAACCAAGATATTTCTTTTGTGTGATTTCATTACCTTTATCTTTTTTTTATTTTTTTTATTTCACATAATGACACTACTATAAACTTAAAATGTAATTATAGTCTTGAACTTTCTCAAAACATGAATAGATTCATCATATTGATCTAACATTCTCAAATTTTACTTTAAGAAATAATATTAAAGTGCATATTTTAAAGGGTCACAATATAAACCCTATTTTCTTTTGACAATTATATTTACTTCAAGTATCATCTCCAATTATTCATATAATTCCTTCCTTCAACAAAACTATTGTGGAACAAATACTTCTACAAGTGTAGCTCGGGTTACTTCCAATAAGAGCACGAAAAACTCACGATATGGATAATACTTAGCTTTGAGAATTTGGGTGGCTAAAGACTCTGAATTCCTTAAGAGTCTCCAACCTTGTTTGGCTAGCATAGCTAAATTAAACATATACATATTATGAAAATCCATGCCTCTGATGTCTTTTGCCACAGATAACTTGTCCTACGAAAGCCAATGAATACCCCAATTGCCTCCTTCACTTAAGCCCTACCAGAATGAATTCATCATCTTTTGAATGTCATCCTTTGATGACTCGGGAATGAGGAAAATTCTTATCAAGTAATTAGGAATAACTTGCAAGACTGACTTGATTAACACCTATTTTCCCGCTCTAGACAATGCCTTACCACACCAAGAGTTGATCATTCTTCAAATTCGATCTTTAAAAAACTTAAAGATGGATTTCTTACTGCGACCAATCATGGATAGGAGTCATAAGTATTTTCTGGTGCCTAGGTTGATATTGACTTGAAGAATGGAGGCGACTTCCTCTTTAATACTATCTTAGATTTGTCATAATTCACCATTTGGCCTGACATGTCATCATAGGTCATTAAAATTTCTTGCATTATTGTGGCTTCCTCACACGAAGTACTAAAAAACAAAAAGCAATCATATGTGGATAACAAGTGCGAAATAATAGGTGTCCCTCTACATATCATGGGTCCATGAACAGACCCATAATGATCTGCTTTTGAATGAGCATTGAGAGTCCTTCCGTGCATAAGATGAACAAGTACAAAGATAAAGGTTCACCTTGATGCAACCTTCTTCCTTGTATTACAAGACCGACTTGATCTTCATTGATCATCACTGTGTACGTGACTGATTCAAAACTTATCATAACCCGTCGAATTCATTTCTCATCAAAACCCATATTCTAAAGGAATCATTTAATGTAACCACAATCCAACCTATCATAGGTCTTACTAAAATCAATCTTTAGTGCCACATCACCTAATTTACCTTCAGTCTTGCTTTTCAAGAAGTGTATGATCTCAAACGCTACATATGCATTGTCCAAAATAGATCTCCCCTCAATGAAAGCAAATTGATTAGGAGACACACATTTATAAAGGATCATTTTAAGATGGTTTGCCAATACCTTATATATAATCTTATAAACCATGTTGCATAAAGATATTCCTCTTTAATCTTTCATGGATTATTGTGATTCCCCCTGAAGTAGTAGCCCAATATGGATGTCATTCAACTTAGATGGTATGACATCACTCTCCATCCATACACTAAAAATATCCATGCCACAAATGTCCTAATTTTTTGGAAATAATATGGGTTTAACTCGTTCGGCCCAAGGGATTTATAAGGATACATCTGTTGAGCTGGTTTTACCTCATTAGGCTGCAGTAAAGCTATCAAGAGATCATTATCTTCAGCGAATAACTTCGGTCTCACACAGTTAAGAACTAGGTCATAAGATCTATTGACACGGGTGAATAACGAAGAAAAGTATTGATGAGTGTCATGCTTCAATCATAACATATCCTTTACAACACTACCATGTGTTGACGGTAATATTTTGAGAGGAAAAAAATGCAATTTTTTAAATAAATGAAAAACAAAATTTCAAACTTTTATAAGAACTAAAAATAATCTTTAATATAATAAATTAATTATATAATACATTAATTAATTTTTATTTTTAATCAGGAATGTACTTGCATTTTCATTTTTCGGTGTTAATGCTTTCCAATTCCTATTGGTGTTTTAAGAGTAGAATTTGGGTTTTTGACATGAATATCCTTTTTTTTTAATACCAAAATACTCCACTCCCAGTTTTATATATCAGATTGTCCTACTTTTTGGACCCAATAGGAAGTCGTTGGTCCAATGTGTGACCAGCTAAAGAAGATTTTGAATTGGACCTATTTGGACGTCGCCGACCCATGATGCGACCTCCTACTAGGGTTGAATTTTTTGTTGTTGCCGTTTTATGTATTATTATATGAATTAAATATATTAATAAATAATACACTAATAAATAACAATAATAATAATAATAATAAATATTATTATTATTATTAAAAATGATTATAATAAAAATTAAAAATAGTAAAGTATATTATAAATTTGAAAGAAAATACATTAAAAATACAATTGGACAATTGTTTATTTAAGAAATTAAAACTAATTATAATATTTAAAAAACAAAATACTAATAATAATAATAATAATAACAATAATAATAATAATAATAATAATAATAATAATAATAATAATCATAATAATAATAATTTGCTACTAACCAAATTATACAATTTGTGATTAATCAATTTGCTAAAACTAATTTGCTACTTACCAAATTGGACAATTTCCGATTAATCAACTTGTTACTTACCAAAGTGTACAATAGATTAATTTTCTCAATTAATGGTTAAATTAATTATATATCACAAATTGGTAAAATTAATTTTCTCTTTAAATGTAATTTAGTAAATTGATTAATTTTCTCATTAATGTACAAATTGATTTAATATCAAAAAAATTGATTCGTGTGATTGAAAAAAATAATAAAAGTAAAAAATGAACCTAATCTAATCATTTTATATATAGATATTTTTAAAATGCATTTGGAAGATGAATATATTTAATTTAGTTTTATCTTTTTGAGATAAGTTAACAATACATCAGTATACAATATATTACCTGATTTTATCTCAATATATCAAAAAAATTGTTTTGTGTGATTGGTAATGTGACAAAATATATATATCAAAATTAATGCGGTTGAATAAATGTTACAAAACAAACAAGCTAATGCATATTCAATTTACCAATCACACGAATCAATTTTTTTGATATTAAATCAATTTGTAAATTAATGAGAAAACTAATCAATTTACCAAATCATATTTAATGAGAAAATTAATTTTTAAGTAATTTGTGATTAATTTTTAATTTTACCATTAAATGAGAAAATTAATGAAAAAATTAATCCATTGTACAATTTGGTAACAAATTGATTAATCACAAATTGTCCAATTTGGTAAGTAGTAAATTTTGTAAGTATCAAATTAATTTTAGCAAATTGATTAATCATAAATTACCATACTTTTTAATTATAATCATTTTTAATTATATTATTATTGTTATTTATTAATGTATTATTTATTATTATTATTTATTAATTTAGTTATTTATTAATATATTTAATTCATATAATAATACATAAAATGGCAACAACAACAAAAAAAAAACCTAATAGGAGGTCGCATCATGGGCCAGCGACCTCCAAGTAGGTCCAATTCAGAATCTTCTTTAGCTGTTTGCACCTTGGGCCAGTTACTTCCTATCGAACCCAAAAATTAGGACAATCTGATATATAAAACTGAGAGTGAGGTATTTTGATATTAAAAAACAAAAAATGGGATATTCATATCAAAAACCCGTAGAACTTATGGTTGATTAGGTCAAAATATTAACTTAGGGTAATTGGTTGAATTGGGGGTATCACTAGTTGAGTTGTATTATTGGTATAGTTTATATTAATAAGTAATTAAAATTCATACCAAATAAATTTAATGTAAGATAAAAATATTTTTATATATGTTTCAATGACAATAAATTTTATAAAATAAATGTTTAAGTTTTATGAATAGTGATGTATTGATGATGTCATTTGAATTTTATTTAAGGAACATAAATCACACAAGTGGACAAACAAGAAACAATTCACATCAACAATTGCATAAGTATTTACTCAATCACGAAAGAATTAACTTAACGTAAAAATATTATTTAATAGATAAACCCTAGAACCAAACAAATCAAAAGTTATATCAAGAATCAGATGCAACAAGTGTTCAGAACATATTGAACCAAAGAACGAGGAGAATGATCAAAATGATCATTTGATACCTTGGGAAATATGTCTGATGTATATATTTTAAATTCCAACACATTTGAAAATAAGTAAAAGAAGTCAAAAAACATCTTTATGAAAGAATCTCAAAAGGAATATATCATATATTATATCAACTCATTCAAGAGAATCATTATTGCATCTTCAAGATAACATTTTTATGAAGAAAGCGTCTAATACATTCATACTTATATTAAAGTATCTCAGTGACACTTCATAGACAAGACACAATATGCTTAACACTAAGAGAAATTGTAGGAAGTATTGCTTCAACAAAAAATTTCTCTTTTCATATGAAAGGCAACATTCTCAATTGTTAGAAAAGAATATTCTCATGACGAATAAGGTCATTGCACTCATAAAATACATATCAGTTTAACAAAATGACAATAGTTAACTTTGAAGAAGAAATCATTTAAAGATTGAATAAATTATTAAATTATTTATTAAAAGAATAATGGAAGAACATTCGCCACAAAAATATTTTAATTGTTTTATTAAATAACAATTGACAAAAAAAAAATAAAATTGAAATGGCAAGATGCACTTGACATTTAGAGAGTTTTCCAAGATTTAATAAGCAATTAATATTTTGGTGCTTTACTCACGGAAAGAAGTCAATGTTAAGTGTTATTACTGCTCCATTTATACCGACGGGTGATTCTTGCTCAAAACTTATACACATTTCTTTGTGCTTAGATAAACCCTAAGCCAGAATTAGCGCCGACACCCGTCACCAAAGAATAAACCTCCGCCACCTCCTCCGCCGCATTTCATCATTAAAACAATACTAAACAGAACAAACACAACCCCAATTTCGCCGGCACCACCTCAAAATTTCAAACGCACACAAATAAACAAACAATGGCCGGTGGTCGATTCCGCGAGCTGATGAAAAAGTACGGCAAAGTAGCGATTGGCGTTCACCTCTCCGTTTCAGCAGCTTCCATCACCGGTCTCTACGTCGCCATTAGAAACAACGTCGACGTTGAAGCCATCCTTGAGAAGTTCCACTTGGGTGCAGCCTCTT
>NC_021162.2:62499584-62519435 GCF_000331145.2 Cicer arietinum | reverse complement strand
CGATGAAAACCCTAATTCTGATACCGACTCTTCCTCTTTGCCGTTGAAGAATCGCACGGCACAGATGGCGGCTTCCGCCGGCGGTGCGTTTACACTAGCTTTACTATGCAACAAGGCTCTGATCCCTGTTCGGGTTCCAATTACTATAGCACTCACGCCCCCGATTGCGAGGTTCTTGGCGAGGAGGAACATTGTGAAGACTGGTGTATGAAAATGCGTTTTGGTATGTGTTGTATTTCTTGATTGTTATAAGGATTACAATAACGATGAGTTAGAATTGTATAACATTTTGCCTCGTTGGTTTTTTGTGATTATTGATGAGACCTGAAGGTGGAATAATGAGAAGGGGGTTTTCAATTAGAAAAGTTCCTGGTATATATATGTTTTATGCTTGGTTGTTAGTTTCCTTTGTTGATTGTGGCAATTTGAATTTGATTGGTTTTCCGAATTTTTATGAAGATTGGTTGTTAGTTTTTGTATTTGTGAAAGTTACAGAAGTTTAAGACTGGAAGCATATAACTTGTGCATTGTTTTTGTGGTTACGGATTAGGCTATATGATGGTGTATAATAATGAGAGTTTTGATTTGATGGAGATAGCAAGGAGTGGTTTTTTGGTTTTGCAGGGTATAAGCTATTAGATATAGTTGTAGGGTATAAGCAAGAAGTGGTATCTTGGATTTTAATTTGTCATAGTTTTTGTTGGTTGTTGCTCTTGATTAGAAGTCCGTTTGATATCTTGAAATAGCTGATCCATAGTCTTCCGTTGGCTGATGCAATAGAATTAGAAATGAGTTGATTCCTACACTCAACATAAGTGAGTTTGAAATATCAGGGAATGCCTAACTTCATTTATGCACGCCCTTTGTGTTGAAATGCTGAAAACCAGGTTGCATAATTATACTGCCCAACAGATCAACCTAACCCTTGAGTGAGTGGGGGTATATTAGTATATGTAAAAAAAGTCAGGTGAGGCACCATTATAACCTTGTAATAAATAGATTTAAATCGTGCTGATCAGCTGGTGTACAATAAGAATCGTCTTTTTGACCTGAGTAGAGTTGTCAGATGTTATCGCTAAATAACCTACTTCACTTTTAGAGAATGAAGAATCTACTTCCATAATCTAGATGATCCTCGTTTCAGAAATCTCCTCAAGTTTACTTTGAAGGTATCCATGGTCTTGTTATTCTTTATTCAGAAAACTTAAGTATAGTGGTTTACTCTAGAGATGATCACGTTCATTGGGTTATTGGCTTCACGAGTTATCTGGGTCTAGCAAAAGGTAATTTGACATAGCTTTTAATTACTTTGAAAGGGCTAATATAAGATCTGCTTCCACTGTCAATTTGATTCAGATTCAAAGTTGGCAACCCTCCTTGATCCCCAACAAAAAGAATGGCTTAGTTATTCAGGAGAACCACCTGTTATAGCTTTCAGGACAAGTGTGAGTTGATGTTTTTTAGTAGGAATAGCTTTATATGTTATTTGATTGGTGTGAGTAAAATATAAGAGATTGTTGCAGCCATTTCATCAAGGGCTTTTCAGATGACCCTAACAAACCCAGCTACACTCAAATTTATTTTACCTGAGTTCATTCTCTTTTAACCAAACACACAATTTAAGAATCCAAGATGGCCTGTCAATGTTCTTTCTCTCAAACCCCTGCTTATTGAAACAGTTGATTTTATCTCTACTGGTCCAGAAAGTTTTTCAAAGGCAATTCACATTCACATATAAGTTTGTTGGACAGTTCTCAATTACATTTCCTTCCCTGTCAGCATGATACAACAGGAGAAAAGCAAGCATACGAGGGAGCATAAGCTTCAATATTAGTTTCATCAAGAGTTTTACTGCTTCCAAGTATAGGTAATTTATTGGTAACTCAAGTCTCATTGTAGGCTTAGTTCATCTTTTCAAGTTGATATTTATCTTCAAGTTTATAGCAGAAGCCTCCAACATTGAGCCATGCGCATAGCTTACCACTTATTACGCCTTTAGAAGCAATATCAACGTTAAATTTTGACTTGTTTAGGAAATCCCACTATGCCTGTTTTACTCAAGGTTCACAAAAGGAGGGATATTACTAACAAGTCACTGAAATAACATGAATGGCCAGTGAAAAAGGTTTATACAAGGCTTCTCATGAGCTTATGTTCTCTCTGATACTCTTATTCGTCCCAACTTCATCATTATTACATATTCATGAAGTCGTGCAATCTTGATACACATACGGTTGTTCCGAGAGTTGTTAGGAATTATGAGTGGAAACTTCACTATTATTTTATGGAAATTTACACTGAGCACTTTTAGATTTTATTAATAGACAAACACGATAATATGTCAACGACGTTAAAGTCTATTTTAAAATCTAGCATGACATTTTAAAGTATATAATATTATGTTACATCTTACTTTAATTTTATTTTATAATGATATTTTTAAATATGTTAAATATTAATGTAAATTAATATATTTAAATAACAGAAAATATTAGTAAATTTATAATTTAACACAAAAGATAAAAATTAATATAATAATAATACAAAATTATTTATATTTAATTAAGTAAGTTGGTCTAATAAGTTTAAGTGATCTTAATCTGACATTTTTATTCAAATTGACTTTTTAAAAAGTCTAGGTTTGACTTATATAAAAAGAAGTTTGATCTAACCTAAACGTTATAGACTAGGCTATAAGTCTATGTTGATCAATTTGACTTATTTCCACTCCTACTAAAAATACTTGCTTCGTCTCAAATGCACATTTTGAGCTAAACGTAGGATTAGGACAAAAACAAATTGGAGAACAAATCAACATGAATTATTATTATTATTAGTGTTATTATTTACGAGATAAAGGTGTACTTGAGTAAAGTTCAATTAAATTTGTCTGTTGAGTTATAATTCAACTAATAAATATTGATATTATTAGTTACTTTTTTTTTAATTTAAATTTGATATTTCGCTGATGTGTGTGTGAACTTCATAGAACTCCAATGTATGTTATTAAAATTTAGTTTCACTATATAGGAATTATAGCCTCTAAGTGATTTGATGGATTCCATGTGAATTTTTCTCTATAATTAATAGAAAGTGTAGATGTTTTCTTAAAGAGAATGTAATGTTTTTTTACTCGGACAAAATGATGGATTTTTAATATACTTAATTTATTTTATTTCATTTCTCTTAAAGTAGATGGTAAATACTTTTATAATTAACTCGCACAATTGCAAGCACGCATATTCGAATATAAGGCAAATATAAGCGAATGATATATTTTTTTTATTTTAAATTAAAGCTATTTTGAAAGGTAACTCAAACATCTTACTTAAAATGTCAATTTTTTTACTATTTTACGTATGACATCATATGATTCGAATGATATTAAGAAATTATATTTTCAATTGGTGAAAATTGAAATATTGTAGTTACTGGAAAAAGCAGCCAAATAACATTAAAGTACTTATCTATAAATGCAGTTATGCAAATCAACTTGATTAAAAATGTTTTAGAAATTAACAAAATGTGTAAATAATTAAATCATATGAAGTATTTTTATTTCATTCACTGAAGAATAAAACTCTAATGTTTCATTAACATAAAATTAATACAAATTGAGACTATTATAGTTTTTTTATATATATAATTATAATTATAATAATAATAGTTATTATTATTAACACTTCACTATGTTAATTCTATAGTATAATTTTTTTTATATCTTTTTTAACTTGCGTGTTCTTATAGATTTACAATTTTCTTTTCTGTAAAAGATTTAGAAGTAAGTAATACCAATGAGCTAATTTTTCTTCAAAAATTGAATTAACAAAAAAGGAAGCCATTTATTTTTTAAGTTGGTTGGACACAAAGTATTCAAGTAGATCCATGCACACCAGAACGGTGTCTAGTACGGTTTATTTCTTCCTCTTTCTCAATCCTCTTCATTGATTTCGATTCGGTGGGTGCGGGTGCAGCGAGAGCCAGGTAGACCGTCATCGCCCTCGCCACTCTACCGGTAAAAATGATCGTCTGCGTCGCCGTCGTCGGTCATCAGGTAGGTCTCCATCACTTTCCCATCCTGTACTTCAATTTATCCGTGTTCATCTCCGATTTTAACTTCAACTAACATTTTTTCTTATTTTTCGGTTCGATTTTCGTTGCGGTTTCTCCGATGATCGTAGAACAATCCGCTGTACATACAGAGCTTCACCGAAGCCGATGATGCTCTCAAGCTTCATCACATCGTCCATTGCTCGCTTGATGTGGTCGACGAGCGAGGTGCGTTTTTTCTTTGAAAATTGAGATTTCGGAGTTTATTATTTGATTTTGTCTTTGATGCAAAATGCGAATGATTGAGATTTTAGGAGCCTTAAGTTTAGAGTTTTGTTTTTTTTGGATTTGGGATTTTTTTTGTATGCAAGTTTTATGTTTGTGCTGTGCATCTGAATCTAATGAAATGTGTTTGTTTGGCAGTTAACAATCCTAAAAAATCTGGACCGATGTTGAATGAGACGTTTCTAGGACTGCTTTATCCTATTGAAAATTACAAAGTGTGAGTGCATATGTTGTCGTGTGAGATTTTTTATTTGATTTATATTTAATCCAACAATGGAAAGTGGATGATTTTCATTTTTTGTTGGTTAATATCTTTTGCAGTTACGGATATCTGACTAATACAAAGGTCAAATTTATCTTGGTGACCACGGATCTGGATGTTAAAGATGCAGATGTGAGAAATGTGAGCATTGATGGTTTTCATTCATTTTCCTAGTATAATTTTCTTAACCAGTTTCCTTGTCTTCTTGAATTGAAGTGTTTGACTCATGAAGTAATACTTTTAGCATTGATGTTGAGTTTCTTTTGAAGTAAATCCTTATATGTGGCTGTGTTACTGGTGTATGAGCACTTGAGCAGACCTCCAGTGAAAGAATGGACCAGTCTGTCAATTAGTTTTGTTATATAATACAATAAATAATTGGTTAGAAAGGGATCAATAGGGTATAAAAAATAGGAGGGAAGTAATAGTGAGAGGTCTATGATTTTGGAGTGAAATTGGGGGAGAATGTTGGTATCTTGAATACCTAGGGTGCAGGGAATAGAAGTGAGTCAAGTGACCCATTTCCATTGTACATTCTAGGCTTTTGAACTTTAATCACATTAGTTAGAGGGCATTCTTTCTGTAATGAAGTTTTTTTTCCTAACGGATCCATTTCTATCATTATGCTACTTCGACTCCAAGATTTGTGGGTAGATGGTTGTCGGATACCTTATGGCAATTTCATGTCTCTGGTCATACATTTTAACTACTATCTGATACCAACTAATTTTATGAAAGGAAGCACCTATCTGTCCCACTCCCACATAGGAAATGCTGATGCTTTTTTAAGCACAAACAGTGAACGGTGACACAATGTTAAAATATGGCCGCAGCTATTGCCATTGTATTTATTGTGTGTAGAATCTTTGTTTTTGTTAGGCATCTTACAGTTACTAAAGTGAATGTTAAGAATTAGAAAGGGTAGAAGGGGATTAGTAGCCCCAAATATGACAATGAGGGAAATGCAAGGAAGGAAAGGGAGGGAGTAGAGGTAGAATATAAAGCTGCGAGTGAAGAGGTAAGGAAAAATTGGGTGAAGTGCTGCTCTATCTTGTTACCTTCATTTTTCATCTCTTACTACTTGTACATATCTTTCTCTCCACAGCTACCTTTTCTGATAATAGTAAGTGAAAGATCAATAGTAAATCATTTTCCAGTTAAGAAATTTGGTTCCTTTCAGCTTTTAGCTGAAATGATCTCTTTAGTCACTCTTCTGTCAACTTATTTTATGCTGGAAAATTAAATTTATTTATGAAATCAGTTCTGGGCTATACCATATGTATATTCCGATATCAAAATCTTAGTCTGCAATGATTGATGTGGCCCCTAAATATCAGTTGTGTTAGTGGCTGAGGTGCCGATAGGTGGTTGATTGTGGCTACCAGAGAGTGTTAGATGGCAGTTGGCTTACTGTTGTGAAGCCAAGAAGTTGCGAGGGAGGGAAAGACAATAGAGGTGAGGGAAGAGGGAGCGTCCATGAATGTGAGGGAGAGAGGATGTCAGATACCGAGAAATGATTTTGGAAATATTGAAGTGGAAACAAATGGGGCTTGTATGGGAAAATTTGGGGAGGGGAAGACATGAATTGTGTAGGAAATGTTTGGAGAGAAAAAAATGGCATTTTATTTATTTGTGTTAGGATATACAAATAGGAATAATTAGGAGTTTGTTAGTAGTTGTGTTCCTAGGTTGTAAGTAGTTGTATAGGTGTACCTGCTGTGGTGTTTCTGTTTCTGTTTCTGTTATTGTAGGAGTATATCCGCTCTTGTGTATCATTTTCTTGAGAGAGGTTCTTTCTTATTATTTCTTATCTTTTCTTTCTAAATATTAGTGTTCTTCCTCTAAATCAAGGAATCCAATTCTTGGGTTCCTAACAATTTGCTATAAATCATATAACAAATTGTATAATAATATTGATAGTTTTAATATCCTTTGTGCTAAGTTGTCGATAAATCATATCGCAACAACTGCAATATACATTACAACATTCAGAATATCTATAATCGCAAGAATTCAAACATGACCACAAATTAAACCTAGTGTATGTGATTCAGTATGATATTTTTCAAGTGAGACTCTACATTCTTTGATATAGGGTTATTTTCATAGCTTACCTATGATGCTTTCGACATTGTTTGGGTGTTTCCCTCTTAGAAATATAAAGAGATGGTATGCTCTTTTGTTAATGGTTTTTCCTTGCTTTGTTTCACTTTGAGGAAGATACATAATCCTTTTTCCCAAGCATATGTTTTTTGTTCTAGTCACATCTGTTATTACAAAAATAAAAAAACTTGATGTTTTTATTTTTTTATTTTAAGACAGATGTTTCACTTAAGAATGTGTTATTTTCATGTTTCCCTGGAGTCATTTTCTCCAGTGATGAAATTGTTGCTTTTGTGTTCCTCACATCAGCAGTGCACAATTGAGAGCCCCTGCATGATTTCATTTCTTTCACAAATGTTCCTTAAATTTTTACTGTTTTGTATCAATACCACTATGTTTTGATACTGTTCTTGTTAATTGATTTCTGATGGGTTATACTACTGGAGTTTTGAATACACAAATTCAGTTATGGCCACTGGTGTCTTCCTTTGTCACATAACACTGGATCACCTATGAAATATGTACTGTTTGGTGTTTTTTGCCCCATGCTAACTTCTGTTATACAGTTTTTCAGGAGATTCCATTCTGCATATGTGGATGCGGTTTCAAACCCATTCCATGTTCCAGGTAAAAAGATAACATCCAGAACATTTGCAGAAAGAGTGAGCACAATTGTCAAGTCATTTGGTTTTAGTTCAGTTGCGTGAACATCTAATATGGGTGTTAGTCTGATCCTTTGTTGATATTTGGTTCAAGACTTCTCTATATTGTTTTTTCCTTGTAACTTTAGTTTTCCTTAGGAATTGATTTTCGCCAGGTAACTTTATGTTCATTGTTCAATATATATCATATTCAAAATGAATCATCACATTTGTTTTTATATTTTGCCTTTAAATTTACTGATACATGAAGGTAATTTTTTTATGAAGTTAGTTCTTATTCTAAGTGGTCAATTAGGAAATTGATTCCATACCAAATCCAAATGCATAAGCAATAACTAGATTTTTACTCGTTCCTTGCAATCTTATCACTATTCGCGTACCACACGATATTATCTTACTATGCATACTGGGAATTTTAAAACTCTGCATGTTTAGTGGGGCAATTTGACAATGTCAAACTAAATAGCCATTCTAATTCAGCCATAACCTAATTTACAACTATAGAGGACTAATATGTAATTTTATTAAAATAATATAGTCTAGATATTCCCAAGTAGATTTCTGGTCAAAGCAAATCTTGTATGATCTAATTGTAACATTTATCCTTTTTACAAGTGAAACACATCAGTATTATCTACCAAATATACGAGGGTTTATAAAATATAGATGGCAAAAATGGAGCAATTTACTTTAAATGTTAAAATAAGAAATAATTCAACCATTGGATACCATCCCTTCACCCCAAAACTTTTTCAATAAAAAAGAAAATTAAATCATTCAAACATTGATTTGAAATCTAATAATCAATATTTCATCGACAATTGAAATTACTTCTCTAAGTGTGACTGGTTTAGGAGAAATAGGGAACACTTTTGTCACTAATTTTTTATTTATGTCCTTACATTTTCTCAACTAAATGGTATTTTTAAGGATATTTTTGTATTTTAAAAATAATCAATATTTCTCTTTTCTTTATTTATCTTGTAACAAGCAATAATTCAAATCTTCTTTATTTTTCAAACTTTTATCTTTTTTCATATTTTTTTTAAATCTATTTCTTTCTTTACACTTTATCTTCAAAATTAATGTAATATATCCAATTTTTTTTATAAAAGACAATTAAATCAACAATATTAATGCATATTTAAATATATCAATTTTAATATATTAAATTAATAAAAATTAATGTGTTTATCAATTTTATCGACTTAACTGTCTATAATAAAAATAAAAATAAAACATGAGAGTAAGTCCTAAATACACCTCTTTGAAAACAAATTCCTAGAACCTATTTGAATCAATTAATGATTTAAATTTGGATATAATTGGATTCATTGCACATTTGCTCATCCATTGCGTATCCCAGGGAATGTACCACTAGTATCATGCCAGAGACATCGAATTAGACCATTCACAAGTCATAGGAAGCATCTAAAGAGCTAACAACGGTTTGACCGATCGAACAAACGGTAATAACTGCCGTCCTTCTCAATCACATGTAATATGGACACCAAAATGTAGCTTTCGGTGAAGTTTTAAAACCATTTCTTCACAAATATTAGTTGTTTGATTGTTTAAATTATTGGGTTGTCCAATTTTTCTTTTGTTTATTATTTTATGGATCTCATTTTAATTGTTTAATTTGAGTTGATTAATTTCAATTGTGTAGTTCTTAAAAAATAATTAATTTTATTTATTTTAATGATAACATAAATTTTATTTATTCAAATATTTTTATTAATTGTGATTATTTGAAAAATTTGATGAGTTGAGATACAATGAGTAATAATATATTAGTGGGAAAAAATTAATATTGTAAGATATCAAATAATTTAAAATAAAAAAATAACAAATAAGACTTTTAAAATGAGACAGATGAAATATTTATATACAATACATTATATTGTATACATAATAGTATAGGTCATGTTTGAGATCCACTACTAAAGCAAGAGTTAGATAAATAATTTTAATATTAGATTTACTTATTAACACATAAGTGAACATTTAATTTTATTTTTTTTATTACTTTTGTTCTCATTCATCTAGATCAAAGTACACATTTAAAAACGAAGTTGAAATATCAAAAAAAATTAAAGACATAAAAAATAAATTTAGTTATCAAATTTGGCGAACACTTAATAAAAAAAAAGAGATAATTTTTTTTATATCACATTTATTGATAAAAAAAAAAATAGAGAGGATTTTCTTTTCATCTATTTGTCTATTAAAAAGCGATTCTATTTATTTTTAACGTGGGAGTTAACTTTTTTTTCAACACATCCTTCATGATCAAAGATCAATATTATATTATATTTTTGTATTAAGTCTAACTCATTTTTAAAAAATTGGTTTATAATGGAAGTGACCTTATTTAAATCAATAAAAAAAATTGATTTTTTTCCAATAAATTTTTTCTCCAAAAAAAAAATTTAAGTTATTCAGTGACAAATCAAGGGGTCATGTCAAAAAATTGTCAATGACTAACTTTTCAAAAAAAATAACATGTGGAATTTAAGGGGAAATTGATCTCTTCATCTTTCTAGTGTGTTTTCTTATATTTTAATATCAATATTTTAAACTCTCTTTTTTCTTAATTTTCTTTCTTTCTCATTTTCAATGGAAGGTGAAGATCTCAATAGACCTTTATATCATATAACATGAAATGATCTATTCTCAACTTAAGAATTAATAAATGATTTGAATTTATTATAATTTTAGTTTTTTTTTTATTTTTATTAATTTGTAAAATTATTTTATTTTATTTTAAAATTTAACAGTTTGAATCTATCTATCAAATTTTTTAATTAAAATAATGATAATTTGATGTATGACATACAATTTCATGATTTAGTTATTTATACGTTATTAATTGAGTTACAAAACAGAATAATTTTAGAAGTTGAAGATGAAATTTTTAAAAACAATTATTATAATTTATTGATAACTAATCATTCAAAATCATAATATCATATGCGACATTGTTTAAATTATGTTATATCATCAATTTTTTATTTAAAAATTCGATAAAAATCACTAAAATTATTGAATTATAAAATAGAGAAATCAATTTATAAATTTTAAAAAATACAGAGACAAAATTGTAATTAAGATACATGATTTTATATTCCCTATTATTGCATCCAGTTCCATTTATTAATTACAAAAAGAACATCAAAATTAATGTATTTGTTTATTATTTTAACTTTTTAATATATATATATATATATCCTTATTAAAAATGATAAGATATTAAATATTTATTAATAGTATTTAAAAGACAAATATTTTAAATAAAAATAAATGAAATAATAACTATATCTTAAAAGTTATACTTTTTTTCTTACATATTTAATAAAAATATTCTTTAAAAATTATCTTTTATACCGAATTGGGGATTTTTTTCATTTATATATTTCTTTCTTTTTTAATTTGACCAAAATGCCACACATTGAAAAAATAATACAGAAATGCTCTACTTTTTAACCTCAGTTGCAGATCGCAATGTGGGGATGCATGTAGAACATTTTTTTTTTCATCCTAAATATATATATATGTATATATATTTTACCATTTTATTAATTTTGTTAATTATTATTTAATAAATTATAAATAACTAAAATATTTAAAAATTCAAAAAACTATTAATAAAACAAAATACATTAATAAATAATAATAATAATTTTAATAATATTCTAAATTTTAATAAAAATAATAATAAAGTAAATTAGATTAATAAAATAAAATTAATTAAATTTAATCAATAAAACACGTTAAATTAAAGAAAAAATACATCAAATTTATATTTTATTATTATTATTATTATTATTATTATTATTATTATTTTCATTAATTTTTATTTATTAAATAAGAAAAATAGGAACAAGTTGTTATAATAACGTGCCAAAAGAGGAGGAAGTTGTTATAATAATTTGACAAAATAGGAGGAAATTGTTATAATAATTTGCCAAAACAAATAGGAGGAGGACATTGTTATAAATAAGTGTCCAAAGAAATAACGTGTTTCTAATATTTTGCCGATAAAATAATAATGTATTTCCTTAACAACTTCACTTAATATTAGTTTTTTGAATTTTTAAATATTTTAATTAATAAAAAAATGTATTAATAAAATAAAATACATTAATAAATAATAATAATAATAATAATAGTAATAATTTTAATAATATTATAAAATTTAAAATTTAAATTTTAATAATAAAATCAAACAAAATATCAAAGTTAAAGTGTTTGAGTGCGAAAATAAATAACATGTTATATTATTTTGACAACTCAATCGTATTTTGCTGGTAAATTAACACTTAATATTATTTTATTAACAATTGAGTTATTGATTATTTAATAAATAAAAAATAATTAAATTATTAAAATATTATTAATAAAATAAAACACATTACATTGGAGAAAAAAAAAACATTTAAACAAGAGGAAGTTGTTAAGGAAATACATGGTTATTTTATCGGCAAAATATCAGGAACACGTTATTTATTTTGATATTTATTTGACACGTTATTATAACAACGTCCCCGTACTTGTTTTGACAAACTATTATAACAACTTCTTCCTTGTTTGACATATTGTTATAACAACTTTCTCCTATTTTCTTATCTAATAAATAAAAATTAATGAAAATAATAATAAAATATAAATTTGATTATTTTTTTCTTCAATTTTCTGTATTTTTTTCTTTAATTTAACTTGTTTTATTGGTTCAATTTAATTAATTATATTTTATTAATATAATTTACTTTATTATTATTATTTTTATTAAAATTTATAATATTATTAAAATTATTAGTTATTATTATTTATTAATTTATTTTATTAATAGTTTTTTAAATTTTTAAATATTTTAATTATTTATAATTTATTAAATAATAATTAATAAAATTAATAAAATGACAAAAAAATATATATATATATAACGGTAGATGGTCGCATCCCCAACATGCGACCTTCTATTAAAGATAAAAAAAGATGTTCCGCATGGTTGCATCCCCAGTTTGTAATTTGTAATGAGTTAAAAAGTAGTACATTTATATATAATTTATTTAATGTATGGTATTTTAGTCAAATTCTTTTTTAAAAAAGATATAAATAAAAAAATCTCCCAAATCGGAGGGACTATAAATAAAATATTTATAGATGGGTCATTTCATAAATGCAAAGTAGCACATCCTATACTATATGTGCATTATTTTCCTTCGAGATATTGTCAATCTCAAGCCTCTATCCAAAGTCTTATTCAATACTTTTATTCTCATTTTAATTGTTTAATTTGATTTGTGTGATTCTTAAAAAAATGATTAATTTTATTTGTTTTAATAATAAAATAAATTTTATTTATTTAAATATTTTTATTAATTGAAATTAATAAAAAAATTAATAAGTTAAAATACAATAAATAAAAATATATTGGTATAAGAGTATATTAATAAAATTATAATTAATAATGTATTAATATTATAAAATCAAAAATAATTTAAGACAGAATAAAATATCGAATAAAACATTTAAAATGAAAAAAAACAAATATTCTCTTTAGAATAAAATGTGACAAATACTAACAAGGCCTCTTAGCTCTAAGTCCTAAAGACGCTTCTTAGGGAAACAAAAATAAAAAGTTTAGAATGAATTTGCCTTAAAATTCGGTATTTAATATCTTAAAATTTTAAATTGTGATATTTTCAAAATAAAGTTTTCTTTCATAGTTTCTTAACAAGTGCCCAACAAAACTTAAAATATAAATCAAAATAATAATGAAATAATTAATGTATTTTATTTAAATTTAGAATTAATACACTAATTTTTTTTAATTATTATTTCTTTTTATATTTTATTTTGAAGGGAGTATATGTCTCTTTGTATCAAGAAATGTTTATACTTTAAACTAAAATATACTCCCTCCTTGACTTAAATTTATAATTGTATAAAATATATTAGAGAAAATAAATTTCTTTAGAAAAACTTTTAGCATTATAAAAATTAAATTAATATGTTTATATTCGACATCATTTTAGTTGTTTATTTATAGTGTGATTGGTTGTAGGAAAAAAATGTGAAGAGAAAATTAAGTAAAAGAGAATATGAGAAGAGCAAAAATTGTGAGAAATATAAATTTTCTGAAGTATTATTTGATATAAGAGAAATAAATAAAAAATAGAAATATAAATATTTTAAGAAATAAAAAACATTCTTAAAATATCATTTAATTAAAAAACAATAAAAACATAAATAAAAAATTAATAATAAACTAACAGTTCACCTCTCTTTTTCTCTATTTAGATTATAAAAAATGGTAGGACCAGTTGTTTTTTTCTCTCTCTTTCCAATCAATTAAGAGAAGTTCACTATGTCTTTCCAATTGTATTTTAAATTAATAATTTTATCTTAAAATTTATATAATCAACTCTCTAATATTTTTTTAAAATCTTTAGCCTGTCCCTTAAACATAAGCAGCAGCCCCGATGAAAAAAAAAAGATAAGTTTAGTTGATTTTTCATTTAAAAAACAAAAATGATTAAATTAGATAAGTTTAGTTGATGAAACAGTGTATAATTGCATTTAGCACACTTTAATTGGTTTGAAGATTAAGAAGACACGTGTACCAGACAAGACAGCTTAGAGCACTCACATGCTGTAAAAACACCATAAATTCCACGTGTCCTCATTTCAACCCACTTTTTCCCATAACAACAATAACCTAACCAAATCATGTCATTGCCCACGTTACATGCTTCTCTCTCTCTCTCTCTCTTTCTCTCTCTCTCTCTCTCTCTCTCTCTCTTTCTCTCTCTCTCTCTCTATAGCATTGTAGTGTGGTGTGGACCTCTTTGCTTTGCTGTCTTTTGAGTTCCCCATTGTTGGGCTTTAATGGGGTTTGTCTCTTTGAGCTTATTATAATAATAATAATAACAAAGAAAAGAAAGGTTTTTCAGTTGGCCTAATCTTTAACTAAAGAAAAAATCAACTCTTTCTTCATTTTTCAATCCACCCATTTTCTACAATACCTTTTCATCATCTACAAAAAATTCAACATCTTTGTATCCACTTGCCTTATTTCTCATCTTCATTTCATGGATCCATAGATCTATTGCTACTAATCCCTTGCTCTTAACTTCTCTCTTGTTTCAAGATCATTCTTTTATTCTATTGGGCTCGTCAAATCATTCAACATAGCTTCAAATCAATACTCTAATTCTTCTGTAAGATCTCTCTCCTTAATTTTTATTTATTTTTCTTTTTTATTTGTTGTTGACATTTTTGGCTTTTATGTAAATTAGTATGAGTTTAGGGGTTTTATTTTTCAATGTCATTGTGAAATTTTTCAATGAGCTGACTTAAATATTTGTCTTGTAGATAAAGTTTGTTTGACTTCTCCTTTAAAAATCTAGAAAGAAGAAATTGAGTGCAAAATTTACCATTTTTTTCCTCTTGATCTTTAATTAGATGAGATGTACTTGGTCATAAATTAATTGTGATTTAAGTAGCAATGAAAGTAACAATTTAATTATAAAAGCTAATTTTTGTGATTGGGTAGCTAGGTTTCATCCCTTTCAAAATTGTTTCTGTTTTTGCTCTTAACCTGCTCATGGTAATTTGGAGTTTAGCTGAGTAATAAGTAAAGTCTGATCAGTGATTGTCGCGGTTAGAGTTTGAACTCGTACTCCCGATTGATTGGTGGCTTATTTGTTTGAAAATCTTAATTTGATTTTTTTTTTTCAGTTGTAATTTATTTATGCTATTATATTTTGCAGTGAAATCGTCATTGAGTTTAGTGTTGTAGTTGTTCTTGGTTGGTTGATAGATGTGGAAATTTCTGAAGGTTGTGTAGTGAGATGAGGGATGTTATCAGAGTTGATGAACTATTTGACAGTGTGTTTTCGGCCGCGTTTGGATCGATATACACGCAGTGGTTCAGATGCTGGCGGTAAACAGGATGGACTTTTGTGGTACAAAGACTCAGGGAGGCACTTGAATGGTGAGTTTTCGATGGCTGTGGTCCAAGCCAACAACTTGTTGGAGGACCAGAGCCATATTGAATCGGGTAGTTTGAGCTCCAATGATTCTGGACCGTATGGTACGTTTGTTGGTGTCTATGATGGACATGGAGGGCCTGAGACATCAAGGTTTATCAATGATCACTTAGTTCACCATCTCAAGAGTAAGTGACATAAAAAATGAGTGAACTCTTGAAGTTTTTCTTCTTCGTTGAATTAGATTTTGTAGTTGTTACTTTCTTGTATTTCTGTCTACCTTCCAATTTTATGTGATTGTAGTAGTTAATATTTGTTTATAACTTCGACAAAATCGTATGGTGTAAAATGGGTCCAAAGGAAACCTTCTTGAGCTAGAAAGCTTAGTGTGCGTTTGGTATGTGGTGACAAAAATTGATTTTGAATGAGTTGAACAACAAAATCGAGCTGAAAATCAGTTGTATAGGCAAAAGCTCCAAATTATAGCTTCATGTTAGAATCGATTTCAGAGCTAAAATCAATTCTACTTGTGAATATTCAAACATGTCAAAATCAATACTAAACCCATGGAATCAGTTTTGCCTCAAAAAGCAGAAGCAATCATACAGAATAGAAGAGTTTGTTGCTTGTTTTGGCATCAAAGAGACAAAATATTTTGCTTTGTGAACCAAAATAGATTTCAACAAAGATTTTTTCCGTTCTTACCTGAATATTCATTAGTAATTGAGTAAAAAAGTATGCATGCTGAGGTGAAGCTGCAGAAACTGTGGTTTTCAGTACCAGATGATTCTATTCTATGTCTGTCATTTAAGGATTTATTGATGTTCGGAATTGCGGTTTTCTGCATGATTGTTAATTGAAAGTATTCGTGCTAATACAATTTCAGGGTTTACTGCGGAGCAACAATCGATGTCAGTAGATGTTATTCGCAAGGCAATCCAAGCAACAGAAGATGGATTTATGTCTCTTGTTGCTAAACAGTGGTCAATGAAACCACAAATTGCATCTGTTGGATCATGCTGTCTTGTTGGTGTAATTTGTAATGGAACACTTTATGTAGCAAATCTCGGTGATTCCCGGGCCGTTTTAGGAAGAGCAGTCAAAGCAACCGGGGAGGTTTTAGCTGTGCAATTGTCAACAGAACACAATGCAGCAATAGAGTCTATAAGACAAGAGCTGCGATCTTTGCACCCTGACGATCCAAAAATCGTTGTTTTGAAGCATAATGTATGGCGCGTGCGGGGCCTAATACAAGTAAGTGTATTGTCACTACACACGTCTAATTCTAATTGTTATGACATTACTGTATCTTCTTAACCGTTATTTTTCCTTGCAGATTTCTAGATCTATTGGTGATGTATATCTGAAAAAGGCCGAGTTCAATAGAGAACCGCTTTATGCAAAGTTTCGACTTCGTCAGCCGTTCAAGATGCCAATATTGAGCTCAGAACCCTCGATATCAGTTCACCAGTTGCAGCCACATGATCAGTTTATTATATTTGCATCTGATGGACTCTGGGAGCACCTTAGCAATCAAGATGCAGTTGATATAGTTAAAAAAAATCCCCGCTCGGTAAGATACAGACACACATACCATTTTTATTAAAAGTTAACTGAAAACATATAATTTAGTATTGACAATCGTGGATCGCCTAAAGTAGTAGTTTATTCAAATTGTGCTACACTACAGTGCCACTATATGACAACACTTTGTACTAATTATTAACTCTTAGAAAATAAATAATCTTGTATCTTTTATTCAGGGAATTGCAAGGAGGCTTGTGAAAGCTGCACTTCAAGAAGCAGCAGAGAAGCGAGAAATGAGATATTCAGACCTAAAAAATATTGACCGTGGGGTTCGTCGGCATTTCCACGATGATATTACAGTGATTGTGGTGTTCATCGAGTCAAATCTCGTGAGTAGGGCAAGCAATGTGAAGTTGACTAGTATTTCTGTTCGAGGGGGCGGTGTCAACCTTCGTCCTAACACACTAGCACCTTGTAGTGCTACCTGATAATATAAGATTAAGTTGTATCTTTATTTTCATATTTGTTGTATCATTTTCTTGTGTGAATAACAGGTATGTTCATGTTCAAAATAGCGACGAGAGAAGCAGCACTTCGATTCTTTAAAATTCGAACTGTAAGTTTTAGAATACTACTAATACTCATGTTTAGGTTTTTCTTTCCCCACAAATTGAAACTACAGAAGAGATAATCTGATGACTATTATGATAGTTACCTTTTGTCCTAGTTGTTGCATCATTTGAGTTTTTATTTATTTATTTATTTATTTTCATGTTACTTGCTGAGGAAGTTATTCTCAGCTGTATATATATCTATAATTCATTGTGGTAGATTCATTCAGGGAGATGTGCAGGAGAGAGGTGAATCAGAGGTAATATTGTTAAAGAACTTAAATGATCGAGATCATTGATAATAAACTAAATTGATTTGTCAAATTTATTGCAATGACTAATATTAGTAATTAATATGTTAGTATTTTATAATTTATAGAGACTAATGAGAATTGAATCTGCCACTTTTTTTTATCACTTCACTCCTTAATTGCTCCATTTGAGTCTTCAAACAAACTTTATATTCCCGATTATTATGAAGCATTTAAAAGATTTATGAGTTTAAATTAAGAGAATAATTCCCAAATTACATGTTGCATTCACATACTATAAAGGGAGGGTTCATGTTCTCAGGGTCGGTCCTTAGAATTTGAATGTCTCAGATGAATTAAGAAAATTGTGTTCCTATAAAAAGAATTCTAAATAATTATTTAAATATTATCTTTGCATTTGTTGTGGTGATATCATTAATAATTCTGTCTATCAAGGTTTTCAAAAATATTTTCAATAGAAATCAAATCAAGGTTATTTTTTCTATCTTATGACATAGTAGACATATAGTAGTATGCAAATAAGATTTTAGCAATTGTAATTTGGAAAAATTTCTTTCAGCAGTTGCAAAAGTAATAGAAATAGTATGTACGCATTATGAAACCAATTAAAAGTTTTTAAAAAACTCAATAAAATATATATTCTATATTTCGCCTATTTTTCTACTAAAAATACTCTTATATTTTTTTAAGGGCAATCACCGTTGAGGGTAAAAAACTATCAAGGGAGAGAAGACAAAAAGGGGAGGCTTTGAGAGAAATATTTCAAATAAATTTTTTATAAAAATCATAATTTATGATTAGTATAATTTTTTTGAAATATTATTATTAACATATATTAGTGCAATAGAAAAATAGTCAAACAAACACAAGAGTGTCCGTTTAATATATTAGCACAATAGAAAAAAAGTATCCGTTTAGACCTTAATATATATAAACGAATTACTAATTTATATTTTTCTTTTCTATTCTCTGAAATAATCCCTCTTTTATGTTGAATTATTGAAATTCTTATAATTACTATTGAAATTCTTATACAATTCAGTGCAATTACATTTTCAGAAATTAACTTTGCAATATAGAGTCTTTCTTATTGTATGATCACAAAAACTTCCACTAAATTTTTCTAATAAGAAAAATACTACAATTTTCTTCAAGTACTAGTATAAGAGTACGTATATTATACGAGATAGATTGTTCGTTATTTATATAATTTTAGATTAAAAATTAATTTTTATATATATTTTCAATAAATTTTAATTTACAAAGTAATTTTTAAAATGACATTCTAACATATCAGTTAACCTCATACAATATTATACATGTACAAAGGGTTGTCTGATAAATAATTATATTTTTGTCATTGATATAATTACATAGATTGTTGGGTATAGTATCAGACTTAAAAATAGGATATGATATCACTCCATTTCAAAATTTGATCTATGAACATATCCATAAAAAATAACATAAAATAAGTTTATTTTATTTTTTTTTTAAATTGGTAACATTTACACAAATGATATATCTTATAACATTACATGCAATTTATATTTTACTTTTAAATTGATAATAAATGTCAAATATTGACTTTATTCTTAGAAAACGATTTTTAATTTTTTTTATTACAATTGAATATTAATGATTATGAAAAACAAAATATAAAATATTATTTTTTAAATAATTACAAAGACATGTTTCTATATTCATCTAAAAAGCATAAATTTCAAGGACTGTGAGTAGAGAAACCAATATTTAAAAATTATTAATAATGGAATACATATTTAGGTAAGTCATTTTGAAACAATCGTTAATTATAAATTTAAGGATTTACCATTCGCCACAATAAATTTTTCGGTAATCAACTTAGACTAATTTTTCTAATAAGGAAAATACTACCGCTTTCTTCAAATATACTCAGAACAATGAGTAATAAATTTAATTTATTTTTGGTGTGTAGACATTCTAAAATAAAATAATTTTTATAAATTAATAGTAATATTTATATGAGATGTGTTTGGAAAGACATAATAAAAGCTTTTAGTAATTTTAAGAAAATGTTTATATCTAAAGACACATTTTTTG
>NC_021162.2:62491692-62499557 GCF_000331145.2 Cicer arietinum | reverse complement strand
AAATATTGTATATTTTTTTTAAGTTTAACTTTCATAATTTTTTTTAGGCTAAATATCAACTGTAGTCTCTTAACTTAATTTCAGTTAAAGTTTTAGTATTTTATCTTTTTTTATTTTTTGATTTAATCATTTATTTTAATTTTAAGTCACAATTTGATATTTTATGTTTTAAAATGTCAAGAATATTATTCTTATTTTTTTGCAAATATTCAAAAAAATCAAAAAAAAAATTCAAACAAAACTCATAAAACTAATTATCATCCTCAATATAATGAAATTTCATCAAATTCATAACTTAAATCTTTAAATAGACTCATATTTTCATCTCCAACAACATCAAATAAAAAATTACAAATATGAGTTTATTTGAAGATTTGAGTTACAAATTTGATTAAATTTATTTTATATTACAAAATATAATTAATTTTATGAATTTTGTTTGAAAATTTTGATGAATTTTTGTAAAAAAAAGGATAACATTATTGACGTTTTAAAATATAAAAGATAAAATTATCACTTAAAATTAAAATAAATGACTAAATCGGAGAAAAAAAAAGTAAACGACTAAAACGTTAACTGACATTAAGTTAAAGGATCACAAATGATATTTAATCTGTTTTTTACATAATAAATTAAGATCTTTCATATAAACGACTTATATTTTTAATAATTGTAATTAATTAATGGTGTAAAACTGTTTACAATAATTGTCTCAATGATTGTCGCTTTTAGTTTCTAAAACAATTTTAATTTCTTTTTACCAATTCTACCGTATAATTAATACTATATGCATTACTCTTAATTTACACTCTACTTCATATTTATGATAATTTGAAATCAATAAAGATTTATTTTGTTTTACAAATAAAGATGAGATAATATAATTACTACAAAAAACTCACACAGTTGAGAGATTTTGGTTTGAACTCGAAACCCAACGTAATAATATTAATATTCGTTACTTGAATTAGTAAAGTTAACAGTAATTTTTAAAGATAATTTGTTAATATTTTTTTTTTTTAAAAAAACCAATAAATAGATAACATTTTAATAAAAAAATTTGTTGTTGTTGTTGGAGAGTATAAAAATAACATTTAAAAAATATTGTTTTAGTAAAATAACATTAAATAGCAGTATTATTGTGAAGATTTTTGTGACAAATAATTGCTATTTCCTTGATAGTTCCTGCATTTGTTTGGTCCATCTCTTAGATCTGTCACAACGCCATCATCAACCTCTCTCTCTTCAGATCAAACAAACACACACAGGTACGCTCTTCAGATCAATTATCATCAAACACACTCTCATCATTCAAAATTCACAATCACTCTAACTTTTGTTCCCAACTTCTCTGCTTGATTCACCATTCCCCTAATTCTTACTGTCTGTTTCACGTTTTTCACTCTTCGTCAAGGGTTCTTTCTTCAACTTCCACAAATGGGTGTGGCTCAAAACATTCACGATGAAGAGGGTACCTTGGAGATTGGAATGGGTCAGTAATTCCTTTACCCTTTACTCATTTTTCTTAGTTTTTTCTATTGTGGTTATAGATATATATGCATCAATGTTTGATTAAACCAAAAAACCCACCAAAAGTAATAGTTTTTAAGGGTTATTGGATTGATTAATTTTTAAAAATGTTCATAACTCGTTTAATTGTCTGTTTATAATGCTGCAGAATACAGAACTGTTTCTGGGGTTGCTGGACCACTGGTTATTCTTGAAAAAGTTAAGGTAATGACTCATGATCATATTTATTACTCTTGTCTCTTTGATATGCTTGCTGCATATTCTAGAATTTTGAAGTTTTTTCATTGATGAGGATGGTTTATTTTGTCTATAGTGTGTGATTGAATTTTGTAATGATTGATTGAATCAGGGACCTAAGTATCAAGAGATTGTTAATATTCGGTTAGGTGATGGAACTACTAGGCGTGGACAAGTTCTAGAAGTTGATGGTGAAAAAGCTGTTGTTCAGGTGAGTGAGTGGTTGGTGATTCCTTAATCATATGTAGTTGGATATATCATGAAGATATATTCGCGGTTATTTTCGACATATCACCAAAAATTATAAGATTTACGCATTTCTCGGATTTTATGAGTTGATAAGAAAAAGTTTTTAGTGTTGTTTTTACTTTGTTCATGTTGTTGTATTGACTCTAATAGCAAATAATTGTCTGTTTAGTTCTTTCATCTGCTGCTACTATCACAAGAAATGGCCTTATGTTAATTTAGCTTTTTTGTACCATTGCATAGGTCTTTGAAGGCACATCTGGGATTGACAATAAATTCACAACTGTGCAATTTACTGGAGAGGTATAAATTGCTTGTTTCTTTTACCATTGTATGCTTTATTTCACAATTAAATGTAACATTATGTATGTGAACTAGTGAATATTTTGCTTATGTATCTTCTGAAATGGGTCAGATTTTAATATGTTCACTTTTACTATGGGAGCTATATATTGGTAGTGGTTAACATAAAATTGGGTGAATCGGTGGCTTGTCTTTTAATATTCTGTCGTCTAAATTATAATATTGAATAAATTAGAAAAATAACAATCCCACAAGCAAGTCTAAATTATTGTTGAAAAAATAGGGCAGGTTGGCTTCTTTAGTATCATTAAGAAATATGTTGCTTCTCAAGTAACTTATTGAATGATAAATTTTATATTATGTTGTGAAGTGGTAACTTAGAGAAGGGACTTTAGTAGTATAATATATTACTTTTGGAAAACCTGGTAATTAAGGAAATCAACTTCCAATACGAAAATAGAGGAAGAATTGCGGTTTGCCAAAATTGTGCCATTCATAAGGTTTGGCTTATAAGAACTAATTCAATAATAAATTTGTTCTACTACGTAGGGTTAATTTCTTAAGTTTTATCCTTTCCAATTTGATTGATTATATGTTTGGAAAGTAAGATTTCCACAGTACCTCCGCAATAAATATTACCTTCAAAGCCACCGTACATCAGGCCATTCTTACCGCGATTCCAAACAGGCTGCAGCTTAATATATTTCCTCGTACCAATTTATCCTTGATGATTGAATTCTTTTTCATTTTGATTCCTTGACTTGCTGTCAATAAGTTCAACTGTTGACACATTTTTTTCTCTCTTATTACATTCACAGGTGTTAAAAACTCCTGTTTCGCTGGACATGCTTGGTCGCATCTTTAATGGTTCGGGAAAACCAATTGATAACGGTCCACCAATATTACCTGAGGCTTATTTGGACATATCAGGTATAATTTCTTCCAGGGAGGTCTAAATCTGCAGGTTTATTGTGTCTTGTTATAATATTTTCCCAACAATTCAGGAAGTTCCATCAACCCTAGTGAGAGAACCTATCCAGAAGAGATGATACAGACCGGAATATCTACAATCGATGTCATGAATTCTATTGCTAGAGGTCAAAAAATCCCTCTATTCTCAGCTGCTGGTCTCCCCCATAATGAAATTGCTGCTCAGATATGTCGCCAGGCTGGCTTAGTCAAGCGACTAGAGAAAACTGATAATCTTCTCGAGGTATTCTGGATTTGTTAAAGTAAATTTACTCTAATATGTTACATGCTCCTGAAGTATGAGCTTCGGACAATGTTACTTGTGTTCCATATCTTCCACGTTTTTTGTGTTTATATTGCTTCTACACTTAGTAAGACAAAGGTGGTTTTTCTGACAATACGATATATACAGGGTGGAGAAGAGGACAATTTTGCTATTGTGTTTGCAGCCATGGGAGTTAACATGGAGACTGCACAATTTTTCAAACGTGACTTTGAAGAGAATGGCTCTATGGAGAGAGTGACCCTTTTCCTTAATCTGGTAATCTTTAGAATCAGTATGCAAGTGTTCTATTATTCTCATTTGTTTCTTGGTTTTTTTTTGACTTCCCATTATGTTTTGGTTCCTGTATTTAAATCCCACATATTTACATAGTTGTAATCTATACGATTTATTGCAGGCAAATGATCCTACAATTGAGCGTATCATCACTCCTCGTATTGCTCTTACTACTGCTGAATATTTGGCATATGAATGCGGCAAGCATGTTCTTGTGATACTCACAGATATGAGTTCTTATGCTGATGCTCTTCGTGAGGTAATACACTTTCAACTATGATTTTTAGAAGAAAGCTAAAAATACTTTTAAGTATTTCTCAAACAATTTGATTGTCAATGAGACTAATGATGACTTCTGGATCCTGTAGGTATCTGCTGCCCGAGAAGAAGTGCCAGGTAGACGTGGATATCCCGGTTACATGTATACAGATCTTGCGACAATATATGAACGTGCTGGAAGAATCGAGGGACGAAAGGGCTCTATTACGCAAATTCCAATTCTAACCATGCCTAACGATGGTGATGAAATATTATTAAACGTTGTCAGCTCTGTTGCATAATGCACTCTTAATTATGACTCATTATCTTTATCAAACATCTTCTGTACAGATATTACGCATCCAACTCCTGATCTTACTGGATATATCACTGAGGGGCAGATATATATTGACAGGCAGCTGCATAACAGACAGGTCAGTTATATTGCAGGTTTTGGCTGTTATATGGTACACAACTTCGCTTTGCTTGTTTGGTACTGAATAATGTACAACAGATTTTTTTTCTTCCTTTTCTGAATACATCTTAACATCTATTACATGATGTGGTATTAACTATAAGATGTTAAACTGTTTTATCGTTTTTGATTGCAAGTTATGATTTTCTACATGAAAGCTTGGTTTTCCCCAACTTGTAAATTTTCTTATTATCCTTTAGTGGCCTTGGCAAGTATTTGGAAGTGGTTTAGTGTAATATTTTGGTACATACATTAAGATTAAAATGGAAGTTTGTGGTTTGTACGTTATCTGTTGATCACTAGAGATGTGTATCATGTTCATTCTTGCATAAAATAAAATAGGCCTTTCATTTTCTTGATCTACTCTGTTCTTGATGTACATGGTGATTTTGCTTACAAAATTTCGGGCCAAAACTAAACACACGATACCTCTTATTTGCTTTTTTTGAACAGATATATCCACCAATCAATGTCCTTCCGTCGCTGTCTCGATTAATGAAGGTGAGGTTAATCTTGTCTGTTTGATGTCACAAGATTCCATCAACTGATAATTTCTTTATAACTTCGTTTACTCTTGGACGAGTGAGGGGTCCTTACCCTTGATTTCGTCCATTAATCACCCTTTAATCCAACTGAAATTTGTCAAAATTATGGCCTTTTTCTAGCTAAAGTAACATCACTCTCTTCAACTAAAAATTAAATTACAAGGTTTTTCTAGTAATGCATCATGGTTGCATCTGCAGAGTGCCATTGGGGAGGGAATGACACGAAGGGATCACGCCGATGTGTCCAACCAGGTCTTACTTTTTACCTATATTTTTTTCTCTGTGTCATTGATAATTTTCTGTTTATAAACTGTCTCATTGGTGTCATTATGTTTTTTCCCCCAGCTCTATGCAAATTATGCCATTGGAAAGGATGTCCAGGCAATGAAAGCCGTGGTCGGAGAAGAAGCACTTTCTTCTGAGGATCTGGTCTCTAATATTTTCCTTTTAAGTATATTTTTTTTATTATTGTCGTTGAAGTGATGTTATCAATTAAGTTCCTTTTTTATTTTCAATGAACAGCTGTATCTGGAATTTCTGGACAAGTTTGAGAGGAAGTTTGTCGCGCAAGGAGCTTACGATACCCGCAACATCTTCCAGTCTCTAGATCTTGCATGGACATTGCTTCGGATTTTCCCTCGTGAGCTTCTTCATCGTATACCAGCAAAGACTCTCGATCAGTACTACAACCGAGATGCTGGCAACTGATGATTTATACATTAGGGTTATACCTTAGTCACATGCTCAATCAGCTTATAATGATCATGGCTATTGATTCATTTCTTCTGTTTCTCAACCAACAGTTCTTATTTCTTCTATTCAGCACATATGTTACATATAATAAAGGTTTTGAGTGCCTCATATTTTGATTTCTTCATTTAGTCAGAGTGAAGACCCCATAGATATTTTATTTCCTGTGCCATTTTTTCTTGGGGTAGTGAGAATATTGGTTACTATCAATTTGTGGAATATTCAGTGCAGTTAGGAGTTTTTATAATTTACCTTGTAATTTGATTTTTGAGCATATTATAATCCGGAAAGTTTTCTGTTGTTCATTTTTTTAATTTTGACTTTTTTTTTTTTTTTTTTTGTGTTGTCAAATAGTGGTTATAGCTTAGCAAAATTTTAATAAACTATTATAATTCTACTATACACAATGAAGTACAAAGTTTTGTCAAATAACAAACAGTAGCTTTTTGTATGATTATCAAGTGAAAAGAGCTAGAAATATTTGAGGAATTTATGTGCATTTATCATTAGAAACTGTCTTTATAAAAATATTTAAAAGCTGCCTTTGTATCTCACCAACAAATTGACCTTTAGATGCCACATGCCAAATTCACTACCCCTATTTTTTGTCATAACCTTTTCTATGACAACCACACCAAATTGGTGATGCACTGGTTGTTAGGTGTTTAGCAATGTCCTTCTCTGTGGTACAATAAACTATCACATCTCTTCCACTATGAACATGTGTTCAGATTGAAAAAGTAATTTTTTCAGAGAATTTAAGTATAAAACAAATTAATTTGTCTTTGTATCCAATCACAAAAATCATGTCTTACTTAGCTTGTTATACGATGATTAAAATTAGTTTTGAATGAACTGAGTTTATGAAATTGATTTTAATTAAAATTCAGTTGAATATAAAATAATTTATGTTTACATATACTCGAGTAAAAGTGAATTCAACGATAAATTTCAGTATAAAAATCATGTTTGAATTGAAAAGTTACAAATTGCAACTTTAAGTTATCCAAATATGCTAAAATTGAGTTTACACTTTTAGAATTCATTTTGCCTCACTTGTTATAATTTATAATCAAATTATTTCAAAAATAAATTTTTGTTGAAATCGGAATTTAGTGTTTCTTTTCAGAGTCAGATATCCAAAAACGGAAATAAAAAGGTAACAACAATATTTGGATTTTATTTATGCTTACTCAAGCATAAATGTTTTTGACCTTTTTAGTACTGTTTAATTTTATTAATATTTGATCTTTGTGATGGCATAACTTTAGAATGGGGCAAAATCAAACATGGAACTGATCTGCATATGTATCATTTTTTAACTATTTTCATGAAAATAAAATAATTTAAAACAAAAGTCGCATATTAAAAATACACCAAAATGAAAAGAAGAAAGAGTCCAAGAGGCACTCCAACCACATATAAGAAGAAGCAACCTATGACTGCCCATACACTAAGAAGATGCCAAAGACTGCTCACGATCTTTCCATAGTTGATTGTTTATCAACCAAACTAAGGGTAACCATGCACATATCTACTCAATATATAAAGCTTCAATTTACACAATCATACCTTTTATTTTTGTTTCAAAATTTTTTAAATCATTATTTTTTAAATATGCCAAAATATCATCAATATTTTTATTATGAACTAAGATTACTTTCAATTTTGTCAATTTTTTTTTTAAAGAAAAACAAAGTCAACAAAGCTATACTAAGGTGTTACATTAATATATAACATATTTTCAGAGAAATATGGATTCCTATGCCGGCTAACAAGGCTATAATATATAATATATATTGGATAGAGATTGTGTCCTGTGCCTACTATAAATAATAAAACTTAATAATTTCAGATCCAATTAAAATAAGTTAAATGAAACTACTTGCAATTGCATTTAAATTTCCGAAAGAATAATATAAAAATTGTTCAACCTTAGTCATTGTATATGTTTTTGCCAGCTGGTGAATGAATACAAATGACAAGGGCATCT
>NC_021162.2:62428413-62491575 GCF_000331145.2 Cicer arietinum | reverse complement strand
GGAAAGAATTCAACCCTAGCATATTATAAAAGAAGAGATGTTAATTATTTCGAGTCAAAACCTCTTGAAATAAATCATAAGACTCTTATAAACTTATCAAAACAAAAAAAATGAAAATATATTAATTTTTTGTTTTAACAATTGGAAGATATAGCTTGTGGTCAACAAAGCCTCGTACAATTGCGTGTTTTAGTTTATTGATCTATGAAATAAAGAAAGCAATTAAAACCACTAATTATTTTAAAGTAATTGTTCAACATGTGCAATAATTACTTATTAGTTAAGGGTTGCAATATTTTATGTTTTCTCTTTATCGAAAGGTAACCTAGGTTTCCTAAATAACCATCTTAACCTACCTGTCTCTCTCTCTCTATCTCTTTCACCCACCCACACATCCTCCAAAGATATAGACACAATTTTAACATCATCCTCTCATTTTTTGACATTTTGTTTGGCTATATCCATTTTTTTCCAGTCATGTTTAAATAAGTTATATGAACTCAATTTATGTATTTAATGTAAATATTAATTTAATTTACATAGATATTTATTTGAGTGTAATTAAAAAAAGTAGGGTGTAATTAGTAAAACTAATATTTTAGAGTATAGAATTAATGTGGTTTTGAAAGAAATTAATAAAAAACTATCATAGTTTAATCCCACCATTAATATTATATTCTTAAGTATACTTTCTTGGTTGTGAGAATGGCTGCAAGTTTTCCTACTTTATTTGTCTCTCTCTTTCCTCTTCCAACCTCATCCCATTCCATTTTCTCAGCAGTACTCAATTGATCCCTTTGTTTTTCTATTCGTTTTGAGGTTTGAATCATTGGACACTCCTAAATCTAATACTTGTTTTATTTATTTTTTGTTTAAATATTTTTTATTATTCCTGTATACTTACATATATAATTTAATTGTTCATTACTATTCTAAAATTTCTTTCTTATTTAATTACTATAATAATTTTCTTGCTTTCTTTTTTGTTTACACTTCTTTTAGAACTTTGTGTGTATATGGCCGGCATAGACTTGGGTTCAGCATCACAACACTTTGTTCATCGTCTTCAACGCCCTGACCTTGAAGTTCATGATGAGAGTCAAGACCAAGATCATGGAAATAACAACCATGAAGGGCTTGACCTAGTTTCACCAAATCAAGGTCTCGGCGACGTTGTCGGACGTAGACCAAGGGGAAGACCTCCAGGCTCAAAGAACAAACCTAAACCACCTGTGATCATCACAAGAGAGAGTGCAAACACACTTAGGGCTCATATCCTTGAAGTTAGTAGTGGTTGTGATGTGTTTGACTCTGTGGCTACCTATGCAAGGAAGCGTCAAAGAGGGATCTGTGTCCTTAGTGGTAGTGGAACAGTCACTAACGTGATCCTACGGCAGCCAGCTGCTGCAGGGTCTGTAGTGACTCTCCACGGAAGATTTGAGATATTATCTTTGTCTGGATCATTTCTACCTCCCCCGGCTCCACCAGGCGCTACTAGTCTGAGTGTATTCCTTGGGGGAGGTCAAGGTCAAGTTGTGGGAGGAAATGTTGTTGGTCCTTTGGTTGCATCTGGACCGGTTATTGTTATCGCTTCATCTTTCACTAACGTAGCTTATGAGAGGTTACCGTTGGAAGAAGATGAATCTCTTCAGATGCAACAAGGACAATCTTCTACAGGTGGTGGTGGTGGCGGTGATGGTGTTAATAACTCTTTTCCTGACCCATCTTCAGGGCTTCCATTCTTCAATTTGCCTCTAAATATGCCTCAATTACCTGTTGATGGTTGGGCTGGAAATTCTGGTGGAAGACAATCTTATTGAACTTAATTAATTGGGGCACAAAGGTGAGTTTAATATTTAAACATATATATTAGTTCCAATTAGTATTTTAATTTCCTTTGAATCATTTGTGAGAAGTGCTGATTTTCAATTCATGTCTCGTTAATTCATTTTCTTAATTTCCTTGGCTAGGTATGTTGTAAGGACTAAATTAATTTCTAGCTAGGAACAATTGTAAAACATTTCTCTTTGGTTGTTGGAGTTGTTAGATTAAATTCTTGTGATTAACCCTTCAGTTGAATAAATATTCATTAGCTCAATAAACATATATTTGGATTTTGATTATTTTTTTTTTATAAGGTTTCTCTCTTACATGTAAAAACGAATCAAAAACAAAGTATATGGATAACTTGATCGTTCAAAATAATGGACACACATGTTGATTATTTGTCTTTTTTGTTGGCACTCAAAGAATAAATAAATAAAAGAATCCAAACATTATTGCTTTTGACCTAATGAAGGTTATCGTACCTCTCTCTATAATTAACTCCACCATAAACAAGTGGGGAAAAACTAATTATATTTCTTGATTTTTGTTTCCTTAATGAGTTCAATGCGATTGTCATATTTTTTTTGAAGTCGTCTAATATACATAATTAATTTATATATTAATAATGCACACTTTTGCTATATATAGGTATTTGAAGCATCTAACTTGATCTCTTTTAAAATATTTATCAATTTTAGATTCGATTCAAATGGAGAAGAGAAATGCGTCGCTGGAAGAACAAATTTACTTGTACAGTGAGAGGGCAAAAGGTTCTAAGTAATTACGTGTGTTACATTACTTTTAGGTCGTTTTCTCTATATAACTAAGTACGTTAGATTCACAAATCCAAATGTTTTCATATATTTCTTATTTACATTATTTTTATAAATTAAAGAGTTATTTATTAATTTTTGTATATTTCGATTTTATCATAAATAGTAAATAATATCTAGTTATTGAATCCATTTGTTTTAAATTTTTACAAAAGTGATTTATTTATATAATTCTAAAAATGATTTTTATGAAAATTTACTTAAAAATAATATAAATTATTTGAGTTTTATTTGTTACTGATAAAAAAAGTAATTTTGATATTCAACAATTTAGATATTCATTATTAGAGATTCTTATATGATAAAAATCATATTTCTTTTAAAAAAAATATATTCAGAAAAATGAGTTTTATATAGAATTTCTCCAAATAGTTTTTTATTTTAATGAGTTTTTAAAATTTCTTTATTAAAAAAATTATAACATATAGATAAAATACTTAAAATAATATTTTACGATAAATTATTTAAATTAATTTTCATTTGAAGCTTTAATTTTAATTTTTTTTAAAGTTATAATAAAAACAAAAATTATAGAAAAAACAGTAATAAACAAATCCATTATAATTATATAAATAATAAAAAATAGTTTTTCCTAATATAAATACACATTTAGCTATTAATTTAAAAACCAAATGTCTACATGTCGAATAATTCATTCATGTACTATATTCAATTATTAAAGAGACAAAATAAAACACTTACTTTTATATTAAATAAACTAGGAATATATTTTGTTGCTTGTACTACGGTAGATAAGCTAACTTTGATTGGTAGATTGAGCGCACATATATATACACACACTAACTATAAGATATAAGAGTTTTTTGTATTAACAAATTCATAGTATTATAACTCATCTTTCCCAACAAAAGGCATGTTTATCCACTAGAATGTGTCTTAAAAGAATAACATGCATGTGATATTGTCTTCCTTAAATATGTGATATATTCTTCCTTAAGTTGTATACTTACCCCTTTTCCTTAAATTATAATAACTCTCAAAGTATTGATATAAAAGTTATATTAGGCCCTGACTCAGTTGAGAAAACTAAGAAAGATTGATTTTGTTAAGTTGGATGTACTATAATTCTATAGTTGTATGAATTAATTATGATAAAATTTATTATATTTTCTAACACAAAAAAGAAAGTTAGTTAGGTTAGTTATTAAGTGTTGTTATTTTTATTTTTTATTGGCTTAGTTGCAATTTTGACCTCTCTAATTTTTCAATTGTGTTAGTCCACTAGTTTAAAACGAATAATTTTATCGTCTCACATTTATTCATTTTAGATTTTACACTCTTCCACTTGTTTTTCCCAATTTTTTTATGATACGACGTAATAGAGTGAACTTTTTAATGACTTGACATGATATAATGTTAATTATTTTAATGAATATTTTATAAAAAAGTATTATTTTAATTAAATAAAATAAATAAATTATATTTACTTAATTAAAAAATTTAAAATAAGAATCTCTAATTTTCTATTTTTCTCTATTTTGAGATTTCTATCAATTCTTCAACTACTTTCGCTATCACACCATTTTCATTAACTAAACTTTTGTTTTCAACTTCATTCAAACTCAAAAAAAAAAATGACTTCAAAGTTGTGTCAAAAAGAAATTCAAGAAAAACGCGAGAAGATTTCGATTTACATATATACTCAGAAACCAATAGAAAACACAATGTTTTTCCAAGAGAAAATCTCGATAGGACTCATATTTGGACGACGAAGGAGGAAGAAATAATCACATAGGAGATATAACATATATTCTTTTAATTTATTTTTTAATTAAAATAAAAAATTTCAATCGCGTCATGCCATATCATTAAAAAATCAACATGTTATGTTGTATCACCAAAAAATTGAAAAAAACGAGTGAGTGACCGCACAATCAGAAATAAGGTAAATGTGAGGGGTTAAAATCACTTGTTTTAAATCAGAGAATCAAAATCGCACAATTGATAAATTAGAGGGATAAAAAATGAAATTAAGTTTTTTTTTTTTTAATTTTTTTTAGTTTTTCCCTTTTCTATCTTTCATTTAAAATGTTTTATTTGAAATTTATTCTTCTCTATGTAATTAAATAATTGATATTTTTAAATTATATATTTATATATAAAAAGATATATACTAAATTTTAGTGTAAAACTTTTTTCTCATAATTTTTATTTTTTATTTAACTATTTTATCTTTCTTTACCAGTCAAATAATTGATTTTTTTAAATAATCTATAAAAGTGGACAAATGTTACACACTAGTTCATTATATTAGTACGTTAATATTATTTTATTACTCTTTTTGCCTCGATAAATTTTTGGATTCGTCCGTCATGTTTATATAAGTCAAGTTTTATTTGGATTTAATTAATATACAATGTTAAATTTTTAAAAATATTTAATTTTTATAATAACTACTTCTCAAATCAAACCTACAAATAATTATGATATGTCAATTGTATAAAACTTTTTACATTGCCTGTATATTGCAATTAAACTCTTATTATTTTCCAATAAAAAGAAGATTTTTTTCAAGTTGAAATTTTATTATTAAATGTCCAAATCCAACATCAAACTAAAGTTAATAAACTCTACCAATCTTTTAAAAAGGTTGTAGAACTTCACCAAAATATGAGATTGAGAGATGGACAAAATAAGAGATGTGTATATTTTTTTTTTAGCTTTGATTGCAGATTAATTATATGTTTAGTATTTTGATTGAGTCTTTTAATTTACATATAAAAATAAATTTTGCATATTTCGATAATAATTTATTGACATGTCTATTAATGATTGTGTGAATGCAAATCTATGTGAGCATTTGATCAGGTTGCTTCCAAACCTATGATACTAATCATGTGACGATTATAAAGATGGATTGTTTAACAATATTAATTAGGAATGTTTGATCATTGCAATAAAATACCACTGGCATTTAATAAATTTTATATTGATGTTACAATATGGATTTTGGTAAGTATATTTTGCTACTCTTGTTCACTATAAGCTAATGTAACTTAAGTATCCTCTAAATTGAATTAATTTATAATTTTGAAAGGTTTAAACTTTTAGGATTAAAAGAAGAACATTAATTTAGGCCTTTACAAAGTCGCTTAGCCCAATCAATTCAACGTCTCTTCTAACCCATCAAATCCACCTACACCTAGATCGTTCGCAATCCCCAAAGACTCATCGACCTCCTTTAGTCAATCCTTTTATCATCAATTACTAGATGGTTCCGTAATCATTTTCTTAATTTTTTTTTTTTTATTTTCTCATAAATTTTTATTCGAAGTGTGTCAAACATTAAATATGAGTATTTTTTTTTTAATGAGGATTAAAATTCTAATTCATCAAATTGTAGAAGTCTAACCTCTAATAACAAGAAACCAATTGGCGTACATTAAATTCATCTTCAATTTCTCCGTTGGCATACATTACCCTTTCCGAATAACAAGAAACCAATTGTTGCCGGCCTTTCAAAATTAAAAATTGAAATTATTTAAATATATAAATTAATCATCTAACCATGTCATTAGTTGTCATGTAATCTTTGTCGCACGTAAATTCTACTTCCTTATAGTTATGATCAATAAATTGGTCCTTCTTTCTAATTGAAAATTTGAAGTGCAAAAGAAAGACATAACCAACACAATGCATTGTTTGTTGTTATCATTTCCAGCTCAGGGTCACATTAGTCCCATGCTACAATTCTCTAAGCTTTTAAAATACCAAGGAGTGAAGGTAACACTAGTCACAACTTTTTTCTTCGCCAAGAACTTGCAAAAACTACCACCCTCCATTACACTCGAAACCATTTCTGATGGTTTCGACAACGGAGGGATTGGGGAAGCAAAAAATTTTAAGTTTTATTTAGATCACTTTTGGCAAGTAGGTCCACAAAATCTTGAAAAGCTTATTGAGAAGCTTGGTACAACAAATTGCCCTATTGATTGTGTTATTTATGATTCATTTTATCCTTGGGCTCTTGATGTTGCTAAGAGATTTGGAATTGTTGGTGTTGCTTTTCTCACTCAAAATATTGGTATTCATAGTATATACTATCATGCTTATATGGGAAAGTTAAGAGTTCCACTTGATGTGAAAGAGAATATTTCACTTCCTATGCTTCCTCAACTACAATATAGGGACATGCCTTCTTTCTTTCATACCTATGAAAAAGATCCAACTTTTCTTCATCTTTGTTTGGATCAGTTTTCTAACATGGATAAAGCTGATTGGATCCTTTGCAATTCCTTCTACGAGCTTCACCAAGAGGTAAACAACTTCTAATTAAGATATTTTATGCTATATATAAATTAAACTCTTTAATTAATTAATAGCACTTAAAAAAAAAAATCACAAATTATTATTTATTTTTAATTATTATTTTCGTCTTTCATATGTCTCATTAGGCTATGACTCATAAATTTAGTTTTTGTTATTAATTTAACTTTTTTTAAAACAAAATATATAAATATATGTTTTATGTTTTATATACATATGCTTTTTTTTTGCTTATATTTTTTTGTGAAGGGAGTATTAATTTTATTATTTCAAAATGTAGTAATATGAAGAAAAAAATAACAGTTAGTGTATGTATATATCTTTTATAAATATTTGAAAATTTTATGTTTTATTCGATTTTCTTAAATATTTTCAAACTTGTATCTATCTTTTTATTTTGGCAATTTGATAAACTTCTAACTTTTAAAACAAAATTACTTGTAGTTTTTTATAAACTCTTTTCTACTGTAAAAAAAAGATTTTTATAAACTTTAGTGAAACTATATAGCTAGAACTCGTACGAAAGAATGCAATGTAAAATTATTATTAAAACTCATTAAGTTATATTTTATCATGAAAATAAAACTTGGTATTAAAAAACATTTGAGCCTATGGGCTCAAACCAATACAAAGGCCCATCCAATTGTGTACCAATGATTCACCACGTATGAGTTGTTCTTTTGGTTATGTATTTCAATAAATATTAAATTAGGCACAAATAATTTTGACTAAAAATTCCTTTTGTAGGTGGCTGATTGGACAATGAATATTTGGCCCAACTTTAGAACCATAGGGCCTTCCATACCATCCATGTTCTTAGACAAAAGAATTAAATATGATGAAGATTATGGTGCCCCACAATTCAAAAGTGAAGAATATTGCATGGAATGGCTAAATGATAAGCCAAAAGGGTCAGTGGTTTATGTTTCTTTTGGTAGTTTGGCATCACTCAATGAGGAACAAATAGAGGAAGTAGCTTGTGGTTTGAAAGATTGTGAAAATTACTTCTTATGGGTAGTTATTCCCTCTCAAGAGACCAAACTCCCCAAATATTTTGAAAAGAAATCACAAAAGGGTTTGGTTGTGACATGGTGCTCCCAATTAAAAGTTCTAGCACATGAAGCTATAGGATGCTTTGTAACACATTGTGGTTGGAATTCAACATTGGAAGCTATAAGCTTAGGAGTTCCAATTGTTGCAATGCCACAATGGTCAGACCAAACCACCAATGCAAAGTTTATTGTTGATGTTTGGAAAATTGGAATTAGGGCTCCTATTGATGAGAAACAAATTGTGAGGAAAGATAAATTGAAGGATTGTATATTGGAAATAATGGAGGGTGAGAAAGGCAAAGAGATTAAGAACAATGCCACACAATGGAAGAGTTTGGCTGTTCGAGCTTTTGATGAGGAAGGAAGTTCTCAAAAAAACATTATGGAGTTTGTTACTAGCTTGTTTCATTTACAAGCAATAGATAAATAACCACAAATTAATTCTTGATTTACTCAATTTATATTTGGATTCTCGTGAACATCTCACTTTAAATAATAAAGTGAATAATATTAATTATTGATAATCAAATTAATAATTGATAATATGTTCACATGAATGACCGGTTAAAATATCAATTAATTGATTTATTCACGTTAGCAACTTTTACTTTAGAGAAGTTAAATTCACTTAATATTTCATATTTGTCGTTGATACGAAGCAATATTTTCTTCAATTTGAACGATTTCATTATTCCGTCCATACAACTTAGCATGAACAAGATAGATTAGCAGTTTCCAAAACACCAACCTCCTTTGTCGCACACTTTACAAAGTAACATTTTCGCCATTCCATGCGAACAAGACTCATTCACATTTATTCCAACAAGAAGACTCTTATAAAAATTAACCTTTAAGCCAAACACAAGTTCAAATAATTAAAATATTGGCCTTGAACGTTACCACCTATTTTCTGACTCTTGGAAACATATTTTGAATTTTTTGTGTGCGATCCGATCATATTATGATGTAAAGTTAGATCATAGTTGTTCATCTATCTCTCAATATATATTTAAAATGTGCAAAATATACTATTGCTTAGGAACTTCTAGTAATATCATTATTCATATTTTTTACTACATAATTGAAGTTTTACAAAATCAGATTGTGAAATTTGATAAAAAAAGGTGAGAAATGTTGGGTAGAGGGTCCATCAAATTAGATAGCCTGTGGCCAATAATGGATGAGACTTTTTTGCACCGTCTTTTTTTAAGTACCTGCATTATTTTTATTATGCTTCAAAAAGTAAGTTTTGGAAGTCATTCAGATGTGTTTTAATAATTGTATACTTAATTTCCTTATTATAAAAATAATGCATTCTAAAATTAGATTTTTAGAATATATTTTGAAGAATAGAAGTCGTGTTTTTAGACCAGTGCTTAGCTCTTCTTCTATGAAGTCTTCCTCTACGAAGTGTTGAAAGAATACTTGAATAAATATAATCATAGAGAACTATATACACAGACACACACACACGCACATATATATATATATATTAAGAGTTGTTCTGAAAATTTTATGTCTTGTGCGAAATTTAAATATGTGTTTTTTATAATATAAATTATTTATTTTTATAAATTATATAAGAATAATAAAATTTATTATATTTGATGTGATATTAATCATTTTATTATATTTTTTATACATATTAATTCATTTATCTTGATTTTTATGATAAAAATAATAAAAATTAATTTAATTATCTTTCATATAATTAACATGTTTTTATATGATAATTCTTATTCAATATTCATCTCAACAAGAGATAATTTTTTTGAGATAGAAATAGAAACAAACAATTGTTAATAAAAGAGATTCTGAAAAATAATCTGAATTTTTTGTTCTTTTTCACAAACTTTAGGAATCAAAGGATAACAAGAATAGGAGAATTGATAAACAAAATATTTTTGTTATCTAGGGTTCTAATTTTTTTCATAAGGTTAAAAAAGGTCTATAAGTTTTTGTACATATTCAATTATAATGGTCTAATGATTTATAAATTAATAATTTATGACTTAGAGTTTAAAAAAAAAAATATTGAACCAATTAACTTTTGACATATTTTTACAATATAATTTTTTATACTATAAAAATAAAATTTTGATATTCTTAAAAATTTAGAATCATATGCAGTCGTACCCGCTAAACATGCTCAGAGTCGACGTTGTACAACTATGTACTTAACTTAACACATGTATATTGGTGTCATTCTAGGTGTAGTGTTTGTTTTTGTGATGTGTCATGTTTCTTGCCGAGGTGGTGCAATATGGCTGCCAAGTGTACTCAAACCATGGTAGGATGTTTGTCCAACTTACTAGCACATGATTGTGTGAACTTGGTGATAAGAATAAATTTTACTTATAAATGCTTTAAACTAAAGACACTTATGGACTTAATTTCGTAATAAACATATTGATTAACCCTCCATTTTATAATAGTTGTGTAATTTTAAGTATTTCACAAGAGAGTAGAAAAAACAATTACAATTTATGACTTGTTTTGATCACTCTTTTTGTGTTTTTAGAAAATTGATTGGATTGAAAGCAAATTTGCAAGTGAAAGATCAAATCAACAAAAATTTGTCCAGGTAAATTGAGTTGGCCAAACGAATTTGAGACATAATCAAAATAGGAGAATTTTCAGAGTCAATATGTCAGATAAGATTGAACTAGCCAAGCGATCTAAAACAATTTTCAGATTCAGGAACTTACTTCAAAATAAAAAAAAAATGTACAATTTACGTAGAAAGTTTCCACTCGCCTAACGAATTGGTCACTTAGTGACCTACTTGCTTGTCATATAAAAGGAAAAATTGAAACCGGAGGAACTATTTGACTTCTTACATCAAAGAAGAATTTTTGAGGGAGAAATCATCTTAAGGAAACATTGAAGACTTTCTTCTCATTTGATCTCATTTCCTTGACTATCAAGAGTAGCTAAACTACATTTGTTGGGATTAAAATGTAATTAATCAAACTCTCATGTATCTCTTTTGAAATTTTATTGAAAAATACTTTTATGGATCTTGATTGATATAAGTCATCTATTGGATCTAATTTATAGGAATATAATTGAATCTAATTTCAAACTTCTTTTCTAAACATTTGAGGAATGGATGATTAATAAAGAAAGTTGACTTTTCATCTCATTAAAAAAAAAAGTAAAATTGATGAAATTTAATATCAACGTTTTATCTCACTATTTTTACACAATATTTACTCTTATTGTTACTTTGTTTATGTTCTTTAATCAAAATCAAGTTACTCTAAAATTTTAAAACATAGAATTATAATTATTGTTGATCGACGTAATATCACTTAAGTTTATGCAGATACGATAATATTTTATACAAATTAATACTTTTACTAGTCTAAATAAAGTTTTGTTCACTGTAATACCGAGTTCATATGTATTTTAAAAACTTCTTTACTTATTAAAAATAAATATTTTATGTTACACATAAATAAAATAATTACTAGTATAATATATGTATATATGATAAATTCAAACAAAATTGGTTGCTTTTTAAGTTTTAGTGTAACTAAATATCCATAAAAAATGTACAAAAGTAAAAAATATTTCCTTAATTAGTTATGTTATTTTCTAACAATTGTGAGTTATAATAATAATACTTTTTCTGACAGTTTCTTTGGCTAATGATTTAACTAATAATACACATTTATAATTGATTAATTTATTTTAAAAATCATATTTTTCTTTAACAAAAAATTGAACGGTATTTTTTCTATTATTCATCTGAGTATATTGACACATCACATTCTTATATATTATGTAACACTAATTTTACCACATTATTCAATGGTATGATGTGGCACCTCTAGAATTCATTTATTTTTTATTCTTCATTTTACCAAATTTTTGTTTATATCACTATAATTAAAAGACCAACAATAAAAAATATAACTCTTATTACAAACTTAATTTAATTGTCATTTTCTTATTTAATTCATTGCATATAAATAAATCACAATATTTTTATTACATTTTGATAGTTAAAAAACCATAAATTACTGTAAAATATATAAAAACATAATCATCATATATTAAAAATCAATAATTAAACTTATTCCCAAATAGTATAATGAAGTTTAAATTAAAATAAATAAAAAATATTGAAATACAGTTATTTAAATTAGTAAGCCTTTGAAAAAAAAAGTTAAATTATACATTAAATATTTTTAAAGTAATATATAATTTGTATTTATTTTTTTTTATAAGTGCTTCGGATATATATTTTATTCCTCTGGTATAAAAGAATATATTTAATCAAAATCAAAATATAGTTTTAATTAACAGCAAAAAAATCAAAATAAAGTAGTGATATTTTATCATTTCTAATATTATTTCGTATTTTTATTGTAAAAAATAATATTTTGAGTTTGTTCATCAAAGACACTCTTCAAAAATGATAATTAAATCAAAATATTTTTTGAAAGAAACATGTGGCATAATATCTTTAATTAAGATTAGTTATCAGAAGTTTAAGTAGAAATGAAATATGAAACATAAAATATAAAAAATAGTAGTTCATTCCATTAGTCAAAAAAAGAAATACTAGTACTCAAGATAAAAAATAAAACAAAAATAAAAATAATGATCCTATACAAATCAATGTTTAGAAATATATTTCAAATCAATGCTTGCAAAACATATATTCTATTTTTTATATGAAGAAAGTATTTTGTAATGATTGAATGTTTATAACAAAACAAAATGTATACAAAACCATCACACATCTCTTTTTAATAATCTTTTTAAATGTCTTTACAAATAATCACTCATATATTTTAGAGTGAAAATCACTTATTTTATTATAAATTTTTTAATTATTTTCATATCATTTATTCTTTTATTAATTAACCATTATTCTTATAAATTAAGAAACTTACACATATTGAAATTTGTGTACAATAGATTGATACATTTATATAATGTAGATATCACTTTCAAATCTTTTTCAAAAATTATATTAAATTTTTTTTTTTACAAATTACATTCGTGTAACGCACGAGTTATATTCTACTTTATTATTATTATGAGATTTTTTTATAATATTTATTACCAATTTAAGTATAAATTTGTTATCCTTAATTTTCTTCCGTAAAAATTTAGTGGAGGAAATATGATCACAATCCACCCTTTTCTGTGTTGTTTTATAACACGCCCCCTTTTTTTTTTACGGATTTAATTTAACTGGCCCTTTTTTATATCGTTGCATTATTATTATTATTTTAACTATTATGAGATTTTTCCTAAAAAGTCAATTATGAGATTAGTTGTTATCCTCTTCCTTTGAAATAATAAATTATGTTGCATTTATACGACGACAACTTTTTTTGACGCACCATAATAACAAACTATTGTGATATTATACCATATATTTATAAACAAATAAAGAAACATATAAATAATTACTTAAGAGTAATTTTTCCTTAAAATTAATACCCAGCAAAGTATAAATATTCTAATATCATCCTGATAAAAAAAAAACGGTGATTTTAACAATGTATGCACAGGCAAGTTACAAATTTTTTACTCATACATTTAATTATCGAATTTGCAAATATTTTAAAAACATTTTAAAAAGTAATTTACTATATTAAGATTTAATTCATATACATTATAATTATAAAAAAGATTTACATTGTCAATTAATAACAATTGTTAAATCATTAAAAATATGTGATTTTTACTATAATTACATCAAAAATCATGTCGTTATCTTATCTCATATAAAAAAAAAATTGATAATTGACACGTAAATTTTTGGTCACATAGTCATTTTTCCAAAGCACTATATATGTCATATAAGTTGGCACATCTTCCTCGTTTCACAAAAAGAGTAAAAGAGAGATGGAGAAAAAAACAGTTCATTGTTTGGTGTTGTCATTTCCAGCACAAGGTCACATTAATCCAATGCTTCAACTCTCTAAGCTTTTGCAACATGAAGGGGTAAAAGTGACATTAGTCACCACCCTTTACTATCGCAAAAGCTTGCAAAGTATACCATCTTCAATTGCAATCGAAACTATTTCAGATGGTTTTGATAACGGTGGACTTGAAGAAGCAGGTGGATCATACATAACATATTTAGATCAATTTTGGAAAATAGGACCAAAAACTCTAGCTGAACTTATTGAAAAACTCAATAAATTAGGTGACACGGTTGATTGTGTTATTTATAATTCATTTTTTCCTTGGGCTCTTGATGTTGCTAAGAGATTTGGGATCATTGGTGTTTGTTTTCTCACTCAAAATATGTCGGTGAATAGTATTTTCTACAATGTTCACATAGGAAAGTTGAAAGTTCCCATCATAGAACAAAATGAGATTTCACTTCCTTTGTTGCCTACACTTGAAATTGGGGATATGCCTTCATTTTTCTTACCAAAAGGACAGAATCAAGTTTTGCTTGATTTGATGGTGGGTCAATTCTCTAATATTGATAAAGCAGATTGGATTCTATGCAATTCATTGTATGATATAGAAAAAAAGGTATAGTTTTTTCCTTCCCTTCAAAACTATTTTTTGGTATCACACAACGATTCAAGGACGTAGATTGTTTATATTCTCTTTAGGCCAATTCTTTTAGATAAGTTAGTCTTAACGTATATAAAAATGAATGAGTAATTTTAAAAGTAAATGAAATTTTATTTCTTTAGTCCTTAAACTATAAAAATATTCCTCTTGTTAGTCTTTAGCATTATTATTTGTGGGTCAATCTCCTTATTCATCAAATCTTTATTTGTTATATGTATTTGTTGTGATTACAAAATAATTGTAGGTAGTTGATTGGACAATGAAGATTTGGCCCAAATTTAGGTCCATAGGACCATCCATACCATCAATGTTCTTAGACAAACGACTTAAAGATGATGAAGCTTATGGTGCTACACAATTCAAAAGTAATGAAGAATGCATGGAATGGCTAAATGATAAGCCAAAAGGGTCAGTTGTTTATGTTTCTTTTGGTAGCATGGGAACACTTGATGAGGAACAAATACAAGAAATAGCTTATGGTTTAAGAGATAGTGAAAGTTACTTCTTGTGGGTTGTTAGAGCTGCTGAAGAGATTAAGCTACCAAAAGATTTTGAAAAAAAGTCAAAGAATGGCTTAGTAGTGACATGGTGCTCACAACTAAAAGTTTTAGCTCATGAGGCTATAGGTTGTTTTGTAACACATTGTGGTTGGAATTCTACATTGGAATCATTGAGCTTAGGAGTTCCAATTGTTGCTATGCCACAATGGTCAGATCAAAGAACCAATGCAAAGTTTATTGTTGATGTTTGGAAGATGGGAATTAGAGTTCCTATTGATGAAAAAGAAATTGTAAGGGGAGATAAATTGAAGAATTGTATATTGGAAATAATGGAGGGTGAGAAAGGAAAAGAGATTAAGAGCAATGCCACACAATGGAAGAGTTTGGCTGTTGGAGCTTTTGGTGAGGAAGGAATTTCTCAAAAAAACATTATGGAGTTTGTTACTAGCATGTCCAATGTGGTGAATGGACTCACAAATTAATAAATCATATTTAATCATGTTTATTTTGTTTGAGCTTATAGAATAATTTGAGTACCTTTGCGATCTATTTTATAAAAAATGTTGCTTATTGTTTTCATTTATTTTAGTTAATTAATTTTGGAGTAACTTTAGATTTATTTATTTACTTATATCTTGAACCGTCACCACATTATTTTTTCTTCATTTTTACTATCACTCTTAGAAAAAGTTTAAATACCGACGAAAATTAAAAGACAAAAAATAAAATTAGTTATTAAATTTGATTTCTTTAACACATAGTAACGAAATTAGTGATGATTTTTTTTTTTGTCTCTAAACTTTTATCGTTATTTAAATGTGTGGACAAATACCTTAAATACTTAGATGATCAAATTCGCAAAGATTCATGAATGCGTGGACAAATAAATCTAATTATTGAAATTACTTACCTACCATAAACCACTTTACTCATTTGTGTATAAATGACCTTAAACAATATGAAGTCAATCTTCCATGAAATTTGACTATGGATCAAAACTAATCATACATGAATATTGTGTGGCACATTTTGGTCAATTCTCCACAACTTGTAATCTTTTATTCCTTTAGGATAACCAATGAAAACACATTTAATTGTTCTAGGATCCAACTTATCTTGTCTTGTGTGAGCAAATGCTAAGGAACCAAATACCTTCAAATTTGAGTAGTCTGTTGGTTTGTCATTCCACATCTCAATTGGTGTCTTAAATCCAATAGCTAATGAAGGACATCTACTGATCAAATACACTACTGTAACTGCAGTTTCTCCCCAGAATGTTTTAGGCAGCCCTACACTCAAGATCATACATCTGACCATTTCCAAGATTGTTATGTTCATCCTTTCAGCAATACCATTTTGTCAAGGGGTACCTGCAACTGTTCTATGTCTTTGAATACCTAAGTCCTTACAATACTTATTAAACTGCTCTGAAAGATACTTCAGGCCATTGTCAGTTCTTAAACATTTCAGCTTAGTTTCCTTTGGAGTTCCAATTTGCATATGTCATGCTTTAAATTTCATAAAAGTGTCACTTTTATTTTTAATGACATAGATCCATACTTTCCTAGAATAATCATCAATGATGGTTAAGAAGTAAGAACAACCAGCATGAGTTTTTTTCCTTGAAGGACCTCACAAATAAGAATGAGCATATTCAAAAGGTCTTGAGGTGTTGTGTTGGCCAGCACCAAAACTGCCCTTCTTAGACTTTCCTAGAATACAATGATCACAAATTTCCAATTTTTCAATTTTGTCACCATTAAGCAAACTCTGTTTTGATAACTCAATTAAGCCTCTTTCACTTACATGTCCTAACCTCATATGCCATATTCTAGAAGATGAATGCAAATTAGAGCTAGCAACTGAAGCTTGTGCAATTATAGTAAAACCTTCTAAAATATACAAGTCATTTATTTTAATGCCTTTAACAATGATATCATCTTTATTAATAATAGTCATGATACCATTCTTTATGTTTGTGGAATATCCTAAAATGTCAAACATACCAATATAAATTATTATTATTTTTAATTCAGGTATGTACCTTACATCATTGAGCATTAACATAACATAGAATGAATTGCATAAAATTCAATCAGCTTTCTTGATATTAGAGAATTGACCCACCAATACTTCAAGCAAAACATGATTCTCTCCTTTTGTTAGGAAAAATGAAGGCGTGTCTCCAAATTCAAGTGTAGGCAACAAAGGAAGTGAAATCTCATTTTGTAATATGAGGGAAACTTTCAACTTTCTTATGTGAACATTATAGTAGATACTATTCACCGACGTATTTTGAGTGAGAAAAGCAACACCAATAATCCCAAATCTCTTAGCAACATCAAGAGCCCAAGCAAACAATGAATCATAAATAACACAATCAACATTGTCATCTAATGTACTATGTTTTTCAATAAGTTCGACTAAAGTTTTTGGTCCTATTTTCTCAAAATTGATTCAAGTATGTTGTGTATGATCCACCTATTTCTTCAACTCCAACCGTTATCAAAACCATCTGAAATAGTTTCGATTGCAATTAAAGATGATATACTTTGCAAGCTTTTGCGGTAGTAAAGGGTGGTGATTAATGTCACTTTTACCCCTTCACGTTGCAAAAGCTTAGAGAATTGAAGCATTGGGTTAATGTGACCTTGTGCTGGATATAACAACACCAAACAATGCACTTTGGCTATGTTTTTCCTCTCCATCTTTCCTTGATAAACTGTGAGACGAGAGGAAGATGCTACAACTTATAGAATATATTGTGCTTTGAAAAATGTTAAAATATGACAACTATTATGTATTCAGATCACTAAAAAGGCAAAAACGAATAATTTTTTTTTATTAATTTTATTTAACCTCTGTTTTCCATAAAAATCAGACTCATTAACCACTTAAATTAAATTAAATAGTAAAAGTTTACATTATTATTTGAGTAGCACTTCAGTCTATTTTTTATATGAGACAGTTAGATCAACAAAAGTTGATGTATTTAATTTATATTATATAAATCAAATATATAATTTTTTGTTGACTTTAATTTTTTATAAAAAGAACCCGAGGCAGTAGTATTTAAAATAAATATTCATATCAGCTAAGACTTTGTTAAGGAAAATATGAAAACTAATTTCAGCTATAACGGTTAGTATTAGTTCAGGAATTATTATTATATCTAGCCGCAATTTTCCTCCACCGAAAATGAGTGATTTAAACCATTTTTTAATTTAAAGTTATTTCTCTAGGTCGTATTTCTCTCTTTTATATCTAAATAAACAGTTTTTACATAAATTTAATTTTCTTTTATGTTTTTTATGATTTTGTCGCCTGAGTGAGGCTTTATTTTTTTCGTTGTTTGGTGTCACATTGTTTAGTTTCGTTTGATTGCAGTGTTCGTTTAATTTAATTTAAAATATCACTTTCAATTCATTATACATTAAGTCAATAACTTAATTATTATAATGTTACATATTTGAAGATACGACGAGTATTTTGATCACTTTAATTTTATTACATTTATAAATATTTTATGATTTTATATCATTAATTTTAATACTGCAGATTTGTTCACGTACATATCCTATTTAGTTTTAACAACCCTTAATTTTATTATTTTTTTATGTATTCTACCAATTTTGATTATAACTTGAAATTAGTTCAACATAACTAATTGACCCGGTCATTTTCCAAAAGTTGTAATATTATTAAAAAAAATAATTAAATTATTAATGTAGTCTTTTAATTTATTTATTTTATTTTATTTTGATTTTCTAATTAATTTATGTTGTATTTTGATTCTTTAATTATACTTCTATTAGTCAAAGTCATTTCCGTTAGTTTTGCTAAAATAAGTCAACTTTTGTTGACAGTTATTTAGGTGGAAGAAATGAATCTAAAACGAAACTAAAAAATTAAGTTAAAGATTCTAAAGTGTAAAATTAGTTTTCCTTTTCCTTTGTCTTTTTCTCTTCTTATGCAATTTAGGATTAATTTTTTCTTCTTAATCATTCTTTGTTTGTAATTTTTCATATATAAAAGTGTATTATAATTCTCATTCAAACACCAACATCTTTAATTAATAACCAAGATCAAAATTCTTACTCATTTTTAACTTTATTAAATTCAATTACTTCTTTACTTCTTTGTCTCTCTCTCTTTCTCAATACTGCAACCTATGTCTTCTTTGTTTATTCTATACAACAACACAAATTATGTTACTTATAAACAAACATATATTATTAACAACAACAACATATTTGATGAACAAAATCATGATTCAAAAAATAAGCAACAATATCATTAATTGATGTCAAAATAATATTACTTATATTGATTCAATGAATAGTGTTGTTTTTATTTGTTGACTCGTGATTTTGTAAGTAAAATGTATTATTGTTGTTAATTATCTATGTTGGTTTATGATTAAAATGAAGGTAACATATGTGGTTTTAACTTGGTAAGATCTAGAAACTCTTTTGTTTTATTTTTATTTTTATTTTTATTATTATTATTCAATTTTAGAAGAAAAAAGTTGTTACTTGGATTCATGGTTTTATCGTCAGATTTGTGCCAATGAGTTTTAATCATTCAGATATACCTTTATCTAGTTATAATTTTTATTGTCTACTTCTGAATGCATATAAATGCTGATTTTTAATTTGATATCAAATTGTTGGGTTCTCTTTTATTTATTAAGAATAAGGACTAAACAAAATAAGAAACTCTCTCAATTATTATTCTTAATACTAAACCTTGCAACTTTTGGGGCAAAGGAATGTGATGAGTTGCGGATACTCATAGTGCTTTCTCCTTCCAATTGGGTAGGATTGTAGGGGAATGTTGCATTCTATGATTTCATAATATTTAAAGTATTTTTGTGTTCATGTAATATTTTTTAGTTTTGTTCTTGAGGGTTTAGGGCTAAAATGATGAATAGGTTTTGCTATTGAAATGGACAAACTTTTATTTGTCTTTTTATTTTTGGATTTTGCTTTGTAATAGTGTTTTTGTGTTTCAAGTTACTACATTGTAATAAGTGGTATTTTGACAAATATGTCTAGTAAAGTAACAAAATCAAAGTTTAATATTGGATTAAGTAGATCTTGATTGGCTTGTTGTTGGTATTTTATTCCTTAATACATATTTACAATTGCAACCTTTTTTTCTTTTGTATTGATGTATTAATTCTTGCAAGTAAATTTACCTCTTTACATAGTCTTTAATTATTTTAATCTATTTTCTACATTTATAGTGGATTTAAAATGTTATATGAAATCGCTTTTTTTTTAATATATTTATTTCATTCAATTGTAAGTCAAAATTTTCTATAAATAGAGGATGAGTGTGGAAAAATGATACTATATCTGCTACATTTATATACAAAAAAAAAACCTGATAAAAAAACCTGCAGCCACATTTAATTTGAAATAGAGTGGATAAAGATTAAGAGATAGTAATAACTAATATATATATATATATATATATATATACAAGTATAACCCAAATAGACTACAATTTAAAAGCTGAAGAGCAGTCGTACTTGGAAAAGAAGAACTAGCCGCACTTGGAGGAAAAAAATAGAAAATTGGCACCGGTGATCGATAATTGTCATTATATATATATATATATATATATATATATATCAAACAAATTTTATCTTTTTAAATTATTAAAATATATTTTGAAAAAATATTACCAAACAAGTTTTTTCATATTTTATTCTCCAAAACAGTTTTCAAAATTTAGTTCACCAAACAGCTTTTCTTTTCATTTTTTAAAAACAGTTTGCTAAATTGATTTAGAAAATAGAATTTACAATTAAAAATCAAAACACTTTCAAACAAGTCTTTAATTCAAAATTGAAATCAATTTTTATTTTGAAATTTTCAAAAGGTAAACCAGAAAACCACTCCAAGCGGGTCTAATATTTTGATAATACAAATAATGGAAACATGTGATGTTCTTGTAAATAAATTTTTAATTTTCTAAAGAACAAAACTTACCTATATTATTAAATCCGTAAAAAAAGCTATATTATTAAAATGATTTTCAGAAAAGAAAAAAAAATCAAAAGGTTTTCTTCAAAAAATTTCATCTAAAAAGAAAACGTGGGATTAATTATGAAATATTAATTTATAAATATTATTTTTGTTTATATTTAATTTTGAAATGGATAAATACCAATACTTAACCAATTCAAGTTAAGTAATTAAACTAAAATTTTCATTTCAAATATCAATTTTTTAGTTTTTTAAATTTTTAAATATTTTAATTTCAGTTACAAAATATTCTATTTATTTATCAAACTTTAGACAATATCCCATAGATAGTAAGATCCCATTAAGAAATTTAATTTTTTTTTTTAAAAAAAAATTACAGAAGGAGAAATTTTACATTAATATTACTAAATATAAAACATGCTTAAATCATTTTTAAAATATTTTTCTTTTTGTATTTAGTAAATCTATTGTATTCTCCCTAATATAAATTATAAACAAAATTAAAATATATTTTTAAAATAAAATATCAGTAAACTTCAATAATTTTTCTCTTATTTAATGATACTATCTCTAAAATATCGTTCATTTTATTTAATTTCTTCTATTTTCAATTATTCAATTTTAATTAAGAAGTGTAATTTAGACAATATATTTATATTTTTATTAACATTTATAAATTAAATATAATCAACTATTTTTTTTTATATATAATTTGATAAAAAAAATATATTAAAATCCCTGTTAATCATTTTTTATATAGGTCCAATCTGCTGCACAAACTGATTTCTCACAAAAGACCACATGGACTACCTCTAGGGTCTTAATATTAATTAGCATGTTTGGAATTCAAAATCACTAGATACTAATAGTTTCTTTGGAATTAAGGTGGAAACCCATCTAACACGCATAACATGAAGCTAGGATATCTAGCTTCCTAAAATTGATCAAGTTGAAGTAGCATTGGCAAATTTATATCATGGTGCAGCGTAGATAAGTTTTAAAAAACGATTATAAATGTCGTATCTTAAATATAAACACTAATGTATATCTTTATTTTGTATGATTGAGATAATAATTCAAATAATATTGATTTGTTAACAATATGGAAAAAAATAAAAATATGTATCTTGTATTGAATCGATATTAATCGATCATCATTTTATTCATAAAGACGATAAACGTCACAAACTATTAATTGTTCATGTCATGATTTGAATTCGGATTCTCTCAAATAATTCGTCTTTAATGTAAAAAAATTATAAAAACCAAAATTTATTCATAAATGATCAAATTATAGAAGTTTATGTAAAAAAAAATTGGAAAATGCTATGTTGGATTCCTAGGTTGAAACTCGACCGAGACCTTGCAATTGTACGTGAGTTTCTGGTGGTAGTTATGTCATCTTATTTATAGATAAAAAAAAATGATATTTAAGTTTAAATAGATTTATCACTTTATTTTTAATTAAGTCCGAAAATAATTAATCAACCTCCTCAGCGGCTGCTGCCGGCCGCTGCCTAACCATTGCTCTTTCTTTAGATTTTCATCTATTGAAGAGAAGTGATTAAATGTTATTTTTGACCTAAATCACCATTTTAAATTGTTTTTTTTTCTCCTTTTAAATAAATAAGTATTTTCAAACATACATTTAGTTTTCTCCATCTTCGTGCGATGTTTGATTTTCCTTCTCGATGCAACATTTAATTTTTCATCTTGTTGCAACATTCTTTTAGTTCATATAAATATATCAACTTCGATCAAATGCATATTCAAATTCAATCAATGATTTTGGAGTTATATTTTTGGAGACATGTGTATTCCAGATACTTCAATTTTGTCATATTTGTAGCTTTTGTCATAATAGTAGACATTATGCCGTTTTATGCTATTAACCTAAACACTTCGAGTTTATTCGTAAATTTATCCTTTTGATTTTAACAAATTTGAATTGTATTGTTCTCGATCGATGTAATTTTTACCAATTTAAAATAAAGGAATATCATTTTTTTTTTGTCAAAAAAAAACTACAACCTCTAGTTCTATTTATAAGAGAAAAATATCATAACAATCTAAAGATTGAATTCATATCTTCATAATTCAAATATTCAAAGATTCATAACTTAAATATTCAAATAAACTCATATTTTTATCTCCAACAATATTATATAAAGAATAAAAATATGAGTTTATTTAAATATTTAAGTTATAAATTTGATGAAATTTACATTATATTGAAGATGATAATTAATTTTATGGATTTTATTTGAAATTTTTGATGAATTTTTGTAAATAAAATAATAACATTGTTGACATTTTAAAACATAAAATATCAAATTATCACTTAAAATTAAAATAAACCAACCAAATCGAGAAAAATAAAAATAAAAGACTAAAACGTTAACTGAAATTAAATTAAAGAATTGTGGTGCTATTTAGCCTAATATATATATACGTTGGTTAAACGCAGCTACGTATATGTTTATAAATAGTAATATATATTATCCATACATGAGACAAATATTTATTACTGATCAATTAGTGTTTTTTTTTAATATCTTCTAAATAAAAGTAAAAATAATTATAATATTCTAATTATAATAAATTCATATTTTTATCTCCAACAATATTATATAAAGAATAAAAATATGAGTATATTTAAAGATTCAAGTTATAAATTTGATGAAATTTATATTATATTGAAGATGATAATTAATTTTATGGATTTTGTTTGAAATTTTTGATGAATTTTTGTAAATAAAAGAATAACATTGTTGACATTTTAAAACATAAAATATCAAATTATCACTTAAAATTAAAATAAACCAACCAAATCGAGAAAAAAAAAAACTAAAACGTTAACTGAAATTAAAATAAAGATCGGCGGTGCTATTTAGCCTAATATATATATACGTTGGTTATACGCAGCTATGTATATGTTTATAAATAGTAACATATATTATCCATACATAAGACAAATATTTGTTACTGATCAATTAGTTTTTTTTTTTTTTTTAATATCTTCTAAATAAAAGTGAAAATAATTATATTATACTAATTTGAGTTTATTTTAAAAATAATACACGGGATAAATAGTTAAAATTAATATTATTTTTTTACATGTTTTTTGTTATAAAAAAAATTATACACGAAATCAATGCTTGTCATTAATCAATATATTAAATTTAATATTTATTTTTTATCTTATAAATAAAAATGAGAATAATTATTAGATAGTGATTTGTTTTTATTATAAACATAAAAAAAATGGTATAAATATTTATTATTAAATAATTAGTGAAATGTGTGTTTTTCAATATTGTCGATGTAAAATAAGAATAATTATAATATATTAACAATAATATTGTCATACTCTGATTTTTTTCACATTGTTTTATGAATCATTAAATAAACATTTGGAAGTATAATTTAAACATAAGTTAAATATTTATCACTATATAATTAATTAAATTTGATATTTTTATGACATTTTCTAAAAAGTAAGAATAATTAGAATATATTAATTTGAGATTATTATAATTACTATACGAGAGATAAATATTTTTCACTAGAATTAATTAAAATAAGTATTTTTTTAATATCATCGACATAAAAATACGAACAATTATAAACAACTATAATTTTTCACAATTCTAATTTTACAACTCATACACAATACATATATTTATCATTAATTAATTAAATTTAATATTTTTTCATATTATTATAAATATCATATAAAGAATAAATATCTCTAATTAAAAATTTATTTAAAATTAGTGTTTTTATTTTAATTTTATCGTCAGAAAAATGAAATCATATAATGCACGGACTATATTTTTTTACACATCGTTTTTTGATGTTATTTTTCTACATGAGTATATAATTAACGAGGTTTTGTCGTAGAACACAAGAACCAATGGATTTGAATTCCTCTCCTTCCAATTCCATGAGCACCACAATTCCAGTTAATGGAACAATCCCTGTTTCTTCCACCTTCGCCACAGCCACAACCCCTTTCGAAAACTTCCTTCCATCCAACGGTTCCGCCGACCGGAAACCAATCGCTTTATGGCCGGGGATGTACCATTCACCGGTCACAACTGCTCTTTGGGAAGCAAGGAGCAAAATCTTCGAGAGGCTTCTTGATCCACCTAGAGATGCTCCTCCACAAAGTGAATTGCTCACTAAATCCCCTTCACAGAGTAGGACTAGTATTCTTTACAATTTTTCTTCTGATTTTGTTCTTAGAGAACAATATAGGGATCCTTGGAATGATGTCCGAATTGGAAAGTTGCTTGAAGATCTTGATGCTTTGGCTGGAACCATTTCTGTTAAGGTACCATCTCAAACTTTCCATTCTTAATCTCTTTTTTTTTCTTTCTGGAATTTATTATGTGTGTACTGTATATAATTTCATATCATTACATGGTGAAGTGGGAATGTAAAATGGGGTTGAAATTCAATTTTTTTTGTCTCAACCCTCTGATTTGAATCCCTAGTAATTTCGAGTTCGAAGTAAAATCTGAATAAGAATTGTTTCAATTAGGTTCGAAATCAGATACTTCTAATCGAAGTTCATTAATCTTTTAGCTCAACCACTTCGTTAAGTAGGTTGTGATTTGATGACAAACAGTTTTGGTTTCATTTAAAAAAAAAAAAAAATTTAGAAATATACATTTTCAGTTGTGTTATCTGATTTTTCAAGGTTTTTATGAGAATTGATATGTAGGTAGTGCTTGTAATATGATAACGTGCAGAAATGGAGATGTAAATTATGATGACATTGAACTTTTAACTAGGTTGTATGTAGAAGCCTAGTAGGTCAAATGTAGTTTGATTTGATACTTGTTTTCATGAAGTTTTGACATCAACTTTCATCTAAATTTGGAGACTGCATAAATTAGAGTAAGTAAAGTATATTTTTGTATTTTCTTCTATTAGGATGAGTAATGTATGGTACTTGTCAGAATGTGACCATTGTGAATTTTAATAAAGACTTCATATGTACCTATTTTTTGATTGGGTTATTTTGTATATGTTTGTGGAATAGCATTGTTCCGATGAAGATAGCACAACAAGGCCACTTATACTTGTCACTGCTTCTGTTGATAAGATTGTACTAAAGAAGCCAATTAGTGTCAACATTGATCTCACAATAGTTGGTTCTGTTATATGGGTTGGGCGCTCCTCAATTGAAATTCAACTCGAGGTTACTCAATCTAAACAAGGTACATTTCTTAGGGCTCATGCATAACTTCCGATGTTTTGCCATTTTCCAGAATTTTCAGAAATATTTGATCTACTTTTAAATTGCATTTTCAAAAACTTCTAAAATGTCTTTTTTAATGTTTATTTTATTTGTGAAAATGGAAACAGAAACACCTGAAGTAAACAAAACATTAGTTTCTCAATTTATCATTGCCTCATGACTGTGTTTGTTATGTTGCACAAACCTTCATAATGGAAGAATTCCATTTTCATGTTTTAATATCCTTAATTATTTCATTAGATCCTCATTATTTTATTATGTAAAATATTAAAACACACTTGGTCAAAAACTTATGTGTCATTGTAATTCATGTAGAGGACAGTGATTCAGACACAGTAGTACTTACAGCCAACTTCACATTTGTCGCCCGAGACTCAGAAACTGGGAAGGCTGCTCCAGTGAATCGACTTTCACCGGAAACTGCTCGCGAAAAACTTCTTTTCAAACAAGCTGAAGCAAGAAACAGTTTGAAAAAAAGGAAAAGAGGAGGGGAAAAGAAAGACCTTGAGAATGGGGAACAAAAAAGACTTCATGATCTATTGGCTGAGGGAAGAATTTTCTGCGACATGCCAGCTTTAGCTGACCGAGACAGCATTCTTCTTAGGGATACCAGCCTTGAGAATTCCTTATTATGCCAGCCGCAGCAAAGGAACATCCATGGTCGAATATTTGGAGGTTTCTTGATGAATCGTGCGTTTGAATTGGCTTTCTCAACTGCATATGCCTTTGCTGGATTAGTTCCTTACTTTCTAGAAGTTGATCATGTTGATTTCCTCAGACCTGTGAGTTTTTTCTTCATTCTTTTAAAAATATCAAAGTTTGACTGTTACATGATTGGGTATTATTTGCAGAACTAGCCCAATCTTTGAAATTTCTGTAACAAAATTGAATTCAAAAGGTAAAAAAAAAAGCATGAGATTCAAAGAATTGGCCTATCTATGTGTTAAATAAAATTAACCATTGAGCAGGTTGATGTGGGGGATTTCTTGCGCCTCAAATCTTGTGTTCTGTACACAGAACTTCACGATCCAGATCAACCACTTATCAATGTTGAAGTTGTTGCTCATGTTACAAGACCGGAGCTGCGATCTAGTGAGGTTAGTCAAACTGATTTACACTTTTATTAGTTGGTCGCTTTTTCATTCTCGCAACTTTGAAGTCATTGAAAACTGTTCTAAGCTTTGTGTATTATGTGAACACAGGTATCAAATACTTTCCATTTCAGTTTCACTGTACGTCCAGAAGCAAAGGCGATGAAAGATGGATTTAAACTTCGAAATGTAGTACCGGCGACAGAAGAAGAAGCACGCCGTATATTAGAGCGTATAGATGCTGACAACTTGAATGAGTTCTTCAGAACATAGAGAAGAGAAACAACACTTAGGTGGTAAATTTATTAAAATGTGTACCACTAGTTATATGAGCAGAAGCTAAGCAAATTTGCTCTTATATAATAATTATGCTGTCCAATTATTGGGGGCACAAGTTTGCGTTATATGTCTACTAGCAGCACTATAGGCCTTGATAGAAGCCAACTCGTGCTTAGGAAATACTATATATGAACCTGATTTTAGAGTTTTATTATATAATAGTAAACCTTGACCAAGCACCTTTGTGACCCTAAGATTATGTTTGTGTGCTAAGACAAAATATGATATAAAGTTATATTAGGATAAGATAAAATAGCCACGAGATAAATATTATCTTGTACTATGTTTTATAGGTATATGATGACCAACAAAATAACATTATTTTATGATGTAATATATATTATATTTAAATAATAAAATTATCATTGTAAAATAATTATATACTATTTTTTTTAAATTAACTTACAACATTTTTAAATATTATAAATTAATAAAAAATAAAACAAGTAATTAAATGATTTTATATTTAAAAAAATCTATTGACAATACTAATTATACAATTTCAAATTATTAAACAAATCATTGAGTAACCAAATTAGTGTATTTTATTTATTACATAAGCTAAATAAAGATATGTAGTACATTATATATGCATATGGAAAAACTACCTTTGTAACAAAATTATATTATCTTAAAAGTTTAAATTAATATTTGCATTTATATAGTTTTGAATAAAAATTTATTAGATTATATAATATGACAAAACCACCTTTACGATAAAACTAGACACATTTTTTAAACTTAATTACTAATATTTTATTTTTAAATTTAATATCAAATTTAATTACTTTTTAATTTATATTATATTTTATTATATTTTAATTTTGTATGTTTTAAATTATATTTTATAAAGTTAATTGTGTATATTATTGTTCTTTAACTAAAGAAATATGATAAAATATTATTTAAATTTAACCTATTATGTCTGTTGGTTCGTCTAAAATACAAGTAGAGGTAATAAGATAATTTATTTATTTTTCTAGTTTAAATGAGATGTTTAGATATCTTTTAGCACCCTATTCGAACTCAACTATAAAAATATTGTAGTTGAAAAAAAATTATGTCAAAAAATATAACATCAATGATGGATATAGTTGATGCCACATGTCTCAGGTGTATAACAACTAGGGGGACCTTGGGCCCGAGAAAGTGTTTTTCGGCTATTGTTGTTGAAGAGTCTTAATCAGATCGTAATTAACATGCAGTTTAATTCTCGAAAATTTTATCATATTATACTCTTATTTTTATAAATTCGAAAAATTGACATATTTGTGTTTATATAAATATTAAAAATTATTATTTTTATTTACAATATCATTTCAATTTTCTGATATATAAATGAGTATTAATTATTTCTATTTTATCAATTTTTTTTATAATTTATATTTTAACAAACTTTTTTTAAATTTTTTAAAACAATCGTCTTTACTTTAAAACTAATTTAAATTTTTCGAAATAGAATTTTTTTTTTCAAAATTTCTAGAAGATATAATTTAATCGAAAAACTTAAAACCACACATTTTTTATTTTCTATTTTCTATTTTCTATTTTCTGTACACACATTCTCAATTTTATATAATGAAATTTGTTTTTAAATGTTTTCGGTATATACTTTTTCAAGTTGTAGCAAAAACTTTTTTTAAAGGTTTCCAATTTCAACATTTTGTACTGAAAATTTTATAAAAGAATTTCTGATAGTTTCTGAAAATCTTTTATGTAAGGAATTTTTTTAATTAATTGGTCAACAAATCTTTGAATAATAAAAAAAACAAAAAATAAATTTAAATTTATAAAATAGTAAAAAATTCAAATCTAAAATTGATATTTTAAAAATATTGTGGAATATAGAAATATAGATGGAGGTAGATGGTAAAATTTCCTTGTTTTGTTTTTTTGTTCTATTTAGTCTGGTAGACTGACTACACTAGGCAATTATTGAACATGAAATTTATCTACAAATCAAGAAGTAAACAATCGATGACAGTGATACATATAAATCCCTTCCTTGAGTTTTGGAAGGGAATCTATCTTTATGTCAAATGTTAGAACATGTTACATATAAATCCCTGCTTCTTTTGTTTTTATTTTTGTTTACACGTGAGAACATGTTTCATCTATTTTTATTATAAAGGAGTGGAACTCACAATTTGAGAGGAGAGATATAATGGTTCTCCAAGCTCCTCCTTCCAATAACAACCTTGGTTAATTATTTCCCAATGGAAATAGCTATAAGTTTCACTTTTTTTTTTAAATACAGTTTTAGTTCTTTTATTTTAATTAATTTATAATTTTGATTATTTTATTTTTAATTTTATAATTTTAATTTTATATTTTAGTTGATTCGTAATTTTGGTCAATTTATTTTTAATTTTAGTCCCTCTGTTTTTTTTAAATTGAGATATTTTAGTTCCTCTATTTTTAATATCGCAATTTTAATCCCTTTATTTTTTAAAATTGAACTTTTTTTTAATGATTGCTTGGACTTATTTAAAAAGAATTAAAGTTCATGTTTTTAAAAAAAATAAAATTCTCTACTTATTTTTTGTAATAATTTTTAAAACAATTGCTAACACTGATTATTAATAAAATAAATACAAAATAAATTTAGATGGTTAAAAATATATTTTTACTTTTTAAGAAATTATTGTGATTCTATGTACATATTTTAGAAAATAAATAAAGGAATATAACTAATCACAATAATTTTTAAAAAGTAAAAATGTATTTTTGACCCCAAGTAATAATTAAAAAAAAAAGCAACGTCATCATTGACCGAATCAATATTATTAGTAAAATATAGTCAAAATGTCTCAATTTTGAAAAGTAGATGACCAAAATTGTGAAATTAAAAATAGAGGGGTCAAAACTAAGAATAAGTTAAAATAGAAAACTAAAATTGCAAAATTAGAAATAGAGGATCAAAATTACAAATCCGTTAAAATAAGGAGCTAAATTTGAGAAATTAAAAATAGAGAGACTAAAATTACGAATTAGTTAAAATAAGGGAATTAAAATTGCAAAATTAAAAATAGAATGACCAAAAGTATCAATTAGTTAAAATAGGAGAACTAAAACTACATTTAATTTTTTTTTACAAAGGCTATAAGTTCCACTTCTTATTAGACCATTGGACATGTTCTCTGCTAAAAAAAAAGTTATTATAAGTATGAAACTTGATTATTTTTCTAATTTTTAGTTAGGTTTATGGATACTTATTTTTTACAAAAGTTGTAAATGGACGAAATCATATAATAGTGTGATTTTGTTAAAGATTTAAAATGTAATTTTTATAAAATTACGGGGAGTTATAAACCGTAATATCTAATCACATATTTTTTTCGAGAATGCTCAAATTCTCTAACATTAATTCCTAATTAACATTAATTCCTAATTAACATTAATTCTTTAACGACTACTCTTATACACTTTTTGATAAAACTATTGATTCAAATCTTTACTTTTTTTTTCATGATTCCTCACTCAATCTTTCAAAAGCAAATGTGCTTTGTAATCCTTGTATTAATGTATTTTCATTGGTGTTTATTTCTCTCCATCTTTAACTATCACCATATATGATAATGTTTTAATTGATCAAATCTCAAATACATACAATTTCATGCAAAATATTTGCATACCTATTTACTCACATTTTCTTTTGAAAAATAAAAAAAAAATAGGGATATTTACATTGACCTCCTTGAAGCTTCACTAAACAACATAGATATCTTTTCTATTTATGAGAAAATACTCACATCTCCTCATATTAACACTATTAGCACCGTTAGAGAGAGAGAAAAAAAACACAACGCTACGCTTTACTTTTGAAGTTGTAAGATCTATGCCCGAGCTTTTTGCATTTTCTCCATAATTTCTTTGAACAAGATTTTATCATTTGTCTTTGAGTTGTTTTGTCTCTAAAAAGCACGAATGTAACCTTTCAATAGTCTCAATTTGTGTTTGAGATTTTATCATTTTATCGCTTTGTTGACAAAAAAATTTCTTTTTATTAATCGGTTTTTTCTACTTTTGTATCTTTACACTTTCTCTAACATTTTTATCAAGTTTATAATATTTACAAAAAACTATATTCAAGTTTGTGTAACTTAACGATAAGTTTAAAAAAGATGATTCTATTGCCTTTTAAGTAGGTGCCATTTTCAAATTTGTGTTTTTTTTAACACTACCAATAGCTTTGTCATCGTGTGTTTGTTATCATGACTGCAACTTGGTTTAAAATTCATTGCATTCTAATATTCATGCTGAAACCAATATTAGATTGAACATCTATTAATTTGAAATACTAAAAAAAAAAAAAGAGAAATAAAAGGGAAATGATAGGGAACCTAGTGGGTGAAAGAAAGGAATGGAAAGAATGAAAGTCAATCAATAGAAGTTGTTTATTGACAGTGGAGCAAAGCATTTGTATTAAATTTTCAACATAGGAATACGGTGTTAAATTAGAAGGGAGGTGTTTATCACGTTGAAAACTAAAGATGGTAGGTTTGTGTTCGAATAAAAAATAGAGTAGTGCAATTTCTCTTAAAAAAGAGTATTCTACTCTTCGTCTTCATCATAACTCTCACTCCTATTACAATTAAAAAAAAAAAAAAAAATTTATTTTACGCCTTTTAACTATAGATAAATTTTTCGAAGAACATGATACATTTGACATATAAATTTTAATTTTTAAAATTTTTTTTGAAAATTTCGGACAATATAAATTTTCTGAAATAGTAAATTCAATCATTTTCAAAAATTTCAAATAATTTTAAATTTTTTAAATATAAAATTCAACGGTTTTCGAAAACTTCAAACAACACAAATCTTAAAAATCACATTTTTTTAAACTTTCAACGATCTCCAAAGTTCCAAAATTACAATGTTTCTTAAGCTTCAAAATTATTTAACAAATACAATAAATTCTATTTTGAAACTTTCAAATGCTCCAAAAATCTGAACTCACTTTATATTTTAAAAAATTTATAATTAATTAAAATTTCGACATTTTAAAAATTATCTATAACTGATTTTTGTAAAGTTTTGAATATGAATAAAAAAGTGAGGAATTTTTTTAAAAAAAACTTTATATACAGTAGAAAAGAGTAAAAATGTCTTTTTCAATTTATTGAGGAGATGGGGAGCAGATTTCTTTAAAAAAAAATATTATTGAACTACTAACCAGCAGAGCACAAGTTGTGCAAACTGCAAAGTAATACTAGTACACACTCACCATCACACAAATAAAGTGGTCCATACTGTTGACCTTATTACATTACATTTACTGTAATAATTTTAATCTATATTGGACCAATCTCCTGCACAATCCCATCAACACCTTTGCACCACATAGACGTGGTCTACTCCTTCCTCAAATTAATCAGAGCACGGTTCATTTTAAAATTTCTTCATGTACCAACTTACTCATAACAATAATTAATCATGGAAATTATTTAAGTTGGATTGTCCCAATTCATACTTTTGATCTTATAGAGATAGATCATAGCTTTGCATTGCAGTCAGTATCAGGAACTAAAGCATCAGTGCTTCAATTTGTTTATAATTTACGTTTGAGAAAAAAAAATTAAAACAAAAGTTTAAAAGTATGATAACTTCATCTTAGCTCTATATTCATTTGATTACTCCACAAGGAATATAATCTAATGTGTGAGACTGGTCAAAAGTTTAATTCAGATTAAATTTTTATACAAAATCAGCATTGTAGCTGAAAAATACTTTTTGCAACACAACATTTTGATGTTTGATTGTTAGGTAATCCCAATTGAAAGCAAAGGTTCTCTACAAATGAAAAGCTCAATTTACAAGCTACTATAACAACCTTATAGTACATATCCTACTCATAGTATATATTTCTCCAAAGAAAATCTCCTACTCTCTCTTTTTCTCTATATAATCTACATAAACAGAAATCTTTTACATTCTGAAAAGAACAATTATGGCCAGACCATGTCAAAATCAACTGGTTCCAGGTTTTTTTTTTGGAAAGCCAATAAGTGACTTACATGGGTGATATAGCTAAGGTGATGGAGTGTCATCATCTGAAGAGCTCCTACAATGTTGTCTTCCATGTAATCCAGGAAGAGGTGGTGGATGCATTGGATTAACTGGAACAGGAAATCTATGACCTGAACTAACCGTAGTTCTCTCATTTATCGTACCAACTTCTTTGCAGACGCTGTCAAGAACTGTTAAAAAATCTCTTACAACCAAGAAGATTCTGAAGGGATGAGCTTCTTCCTTTGCCAAGTTTCCATGAAAATATTCTGTAATCTCCTTCACAAGTGTCCAAGCAACACTTTCATCGGCTTGGATTTTCAAAATTTCCTCCTGAGCGATTCTAATGAACTTGTTCATTGATTCTGTAAATTTCCGACTGGCTTCATTCGATCCCATCTTTATGTTTACTTGCACAATCTCTGCTATATTTGTAATTCCTTTGGAAAGTTTTAAGACATCGCTGCTGAGAACTTCGGAATCCATAGTAGAAGCTCTCTTTACATTTGATAGCTCTGAACTCAGATTAGACACAACTTGTAGGCCAAGCCTCCTACACTTGACATCTTCGGTCAAAGTAGAGCTTGTAGTTTGATTAGTACCAGAGAGACGTGCGCCTTCGGTTCTAATAATTTCCTGTACAACAAAATGCAGTAGTGTTGTTTTCCCATCCGCAGCTTTGACATCAGCCAACTTGAGAAGTGTATCGAGTTTGAAGGCCTCCGCATCACCGCGATTCGTTCCAACATTCATGCGGTTCCCAGTTTTAAGTACAGCTTCTAGAAGCTTCAAGAACATTCTACAATTTCGCAGCTCTTCACATGCAGCCTGCAAAAGCACCAATTTAATGCATGAGATAGGACAATATTGAATTCTGCATATCCTTAACAAATGAATAAACAATTGAAAGTTTGATTGACAACCTCTAGAGTTTGAAATGATTTTCTAAGATACTCTATTTCGGATTGAAAATTGACCATGTAAAGCATTGCTTCGACCCTTTTAAATGCGAAAGGTATATCAAGCACTGCCTTCAAAAATTTCTCAGCAAGATTGAGCTTGGTTGGTGAGTCATCTTTATGTTCTTTCAATTTACGTTCTTCTTCTTTGCTTGGTGCCATTTTTAACAAGCTTTCAAGTAGTTCTGCTCCAAGTGTATCACTACTACCTGGGGAAATGTAAATTTAGTTGCATTATCCGTATCCATGGTAAATATTTGAAGGTGGTTGCTAAAATTACAGTTAATCACCATACCTTTTGAACAAGGACTGTAATTTAACAACAGCATAAAAGATATCCTCCAACTAAATAATAGAATCACAAGAAATGAAAGCCATAACCTAATGAAGGAATGAGAAAATACCTTCTAAAAGTGCTTCACACACTTCTTCTACTGTAACATTAAGAGCCTTGAGCAAGATTGAAATATTTTGAGACTTTTTTGGATCAAGTACCCTGTCCTCCTGATTCGGAAAAGGAAGAACAGATCGCGGAGCAGCATCCATGGGTTTTTGGTTTGATGTGTTCACTACAAACAATGTCTCAATCCTTTCCTCATTCAACCTGCACCCAACCCAATTCAATTTACTTAGTTCAAGAACACCAATTGCAGCATATACACAAGAATTGTCAACTACAAAATCCCCCTCACAAGTCACAACATATAACCACAGCAATGAAGCATTCAATACAAAGATTTATATCAAAATTAGTATGAAAAACACCAACCAACATGAAATCTTATATCTAATTTCAAGAAAATACCAAACTATCTAAGATACACCTAAAAGGATAAAAAAGGAAAAGTAATTAACCTAAATATAGGCATAACTATTAACTAACAAGAATTTGGAATCTTACTTAAAGGAGCTTGAATTCATCTGATCCCACACCATTTGATGATCAGAGCTTGTTCTCACTTTGTCCCAATGAAGTGGCTTCAATTTTGGTTTCAAAGTCTCTTCAATTTCCCCCAAACACTCATTGGTTGTTTGGTTTTGCAACACAAAAGGCCTTGAAGGAGGTACTAACTCCGGCGGCCTCAAAATCGATGGAAGCTTATCAACAGCTGCTGATGCTGCTGGCATTTCCCAATATCTCCTCTGCCGCTGCTGCGGCAGAGGAGGTGGAGGCGGTGGAGGAACAACAGGCGGAATATCCCAATGTTTCCTGTGTGAAACAACTTGTGGAGGATTTGGAAATGCAGCAATTTCACCAAATGGTGTTGTTAGAGGAATGTCCCAGAGTTTCCTCTGTGGCGCAGGCACAGCATAAGAAAATGTTCCTGATTGGTGAGAATAGCAGTTAAACCCACCTCTTTCTGTTTCCGGTGATGAAAGTAGGGCGGGTGACAAAGGCAATGATGACAGACCCGGTAACTTTAACCCATCAGAAACACTTGACATTCTAGGAGATTGATCAAAACCTAGATGATTCATCATCGTCGTCGTTTTCTCAGGTGAAGAAGGAAGTGAAAAAGCTGAAGATGAAGATATTGAAGACTTAACGCTTTCATTACAAGCATTTTCATTTTTCTCCATTAGATTAAGAGACTGACTATCATCTTCTTTTTCTTTTCCTTCATCAAAAGCTCTATTTGGTGTTGAGCGTGATGAAGAAGAAGAATGATATTGCATGTCTTGGTTGTGAATTGGGGGTGAGATTATGTTATTATGTGATGCTGCGGTTTCTGGTGATTTTTGTTGTGTTCTCTGGGAGCTTGAGCTAGCCGGCGGTGATAGACTGATGGCATGAGATTGCTCCGGCGAACCGAAAGAAGAAGAAGAACATGAAATTGAGCTTGACTCGCCGCTTCTTCCGGCCGCAATGGCGGAGAATGCTCGCCGGGAACCTGATCCGGTTCCGCCGGAGCTTTCTCGGCCACCAAGAGATGAACCTCTCGGCGAGTAAAATTCTTCATCTTCCTCGTCTGAGTAAGTGCCGCCGGTTGACGGCAGTGGCGGTGCGTAGGGAAGTCGGACGAGAGGCGGTAGTGGTCGGAGCTCCGGAGATTCAAGTTTCCGAGACGTCAACCCGCCGCCGCGAGGAGCTTCGTCGATTCGGCGCGAGTTCACGACAGTTCCTAGGTAGAGAAACTCGGAAGCGTTTACTCCGACGTCGCCGGCGGGTTCAGCATTGCGCGGGAAAAGCTCGAGGCTGCTATCGGATCTTAGAGTCTTGTTATCGGCGGAAGTGCGACGATTATGGAGGCGTCGGCGGCAGTAAAAGAAAGTGACGATGATAACAGCGATGGCGGCTACAGCAGTGGCGGAGAGAGCAATGGGGAGGAGTTTGTTAGGAGAGGAAGTTGGTTGGGGGGTGTGAGGAAGAACTAGGGAGGAGATGTTGGCTGGGAATGAAGCAAATGTGAGTGGTGAAGGTGGGGGTGGTGATAGAGGGTAATTTGGGAAAAATGGTGATTGGTTTTGGTTTTGGTTTTGGTTTTGGTTTTGATTTTGGTTTTGGTTTTGGTTTTGATTTTGGTCCTCATTTGGGTTGTTGTTGGTGGGAATGGTAGTGGAAAATGGGTGTTTGGTTGAAGGAAGGTGTGGTGGTGGTTCTGATGGAGGGAGAGTGTTAAGTGGGAAAAAGGGTTCATGAAGAATTCTTCTATTGTTGTTTTTTAAGAGAAAAGGTTTGGAGTTTGTAGAAGCTAGTAGAAGAGGTGGTTGTAAGAAGAAGAGGATAAAAATAAAGGACAAGTAGAAGGTTTGCATTTTGTTGTTGTTGTTAGTATTGAGTGAAGTGAATGAATGAATGAGGTTTTAAGAGAGGTAGTAATGGAAGAACATTATTGGAGAGGCGTTTCTTTTGTTGGAAAAGAGAAGGAAAAGTGTGTGTGTGTGTTACTTTCAGTGTTATTAGTCTTGAAAATGTTTCTTTTTCTGAGCAAAGTGTTGAAAATGTTCAAAAGGTGCTTGTGTGGGCATGTGTGTTTTTTTATTTTCAACATGGATATGTGTGTAAGTAAAAAAGACATAGTGGTGTGTGAAAGGTTGAATTACTTACACAAATATTAACCAATTTTATTGAGAATGTAATAAAAGATATGTATTCAATTTTTAAAAGTCAAATTTTATTTTTATTAATACAAAGTTTCTACTTTTTCTATCTATCATATTTTATAAATATTATTTATCTATCATATTTTATAAATATTAACAAAAATAATCGTAATAATAGATTTAAAAAGTATATTACTTTTATATGTTTACTTCTATAATTTATTGATATAGTAAAAGAGAGAAAACATTATGTTTTTTAATGGTAAATTAGTTAATATCTTTGTAAATAAATTGTTACATCATATTAAATTTTGTGAAAGATTTGTGTTAAAGAGAAAACAAAATAAAAAGGATCTATTAAGAACTTAATACGAAGATAAATATTTATATTAATACAATCTCGGATAAATATTAATTAGAGGTAAACAAAATAAAATATATAAATATATTATTTAATTATTTTAAAATATATTATTTAACTATTTATTTTATTTTTTTTATGAATGTGGGTTTTTTTTAATAAGTCATATTCCAGGAAGTATTTCTTAAACTACTTCATTTTTTAAACTACATACCAAAATATTCATTTTTATTTTCTTTACAAGTCACATTTGTAAATGGCGAGTTTTTTAAACAATTTTTCAAACAAAAAATAATTATTAGATTGACTAGAGTTGTCTATAACATACCAGCTAATCGACATAGTCTACATTTTTTTGAAACTTTTTCAATTTCTTTAACAAATATATATATAATTTATTCATAAAAAATAATATCATAAATTTTACAAAAATTAAAGGATAAAATTAAATTAAATAAGGGCTAAATGAGACAAGGTGTCGAAAAATTATATTAGACACCTTCTTATTATTTTTTAACTTCAACTTAGCTTCAATTTTTTTCTTCAAGTAAGGTTGCATCAAAAATGAACTCGAATACCTTCAATTTTTAACTCACATTAACTTTATCGTAATTTTTATAAAATTTATGATGTTGTTTTTTATGAATGAATTATATTATATATATATATATATATATATTTGTTAAAATAATAGAAAAAGTGTCAAGAAAATGCGGACTATGTCGGTTAATTGATCATACTCGAAAATATTATTCAAATATTTCAGGCGACTTTAATCAATCTATATAATTTAAAATTTGTGTTTATATATTTTTATGAATTATATTAATTATAATATATATATATATATATTTATTTTAAAAAAATAAAATTTATTTTTTAAATAAATTATTTAAAGAAATTGTCATTTATAAATCCGATTTATAAGTAAAAAAAATATATTTTAATATATAGTTTTAAAGATGAAGTAGTTTGGTAAACCTTTTTAGAAAAGAAAAAACAAAACTCTATATGTGTCTAAATATTTTTACACAATAATTTATCGATTAAGAAACACCCTTATGACACTGGTTTCAAGATCCATTTATTTATGATCATGATTTGAATAAGGAGAGTAAATTTAGGGAGTGTATTTGCCTCCAGCTAAGATTCTCCTGCTTCTTCTCTTTCATAGTCTTACTTACAAGTAAGACTCTCCAACTATTTGTGTGTATGCCACTTCACTCCAATCATTGTCTCTCCTTTCTCTTCTCTATCTTTTGAAAAAACAAAACCTCTTTCTTCTTACAACTTTTCTAGTAAAAGCAAAGACTGAGGCAACAATCTTAAAGATTATTAGGTATTGGATTCGATATAAAATATTATCCTCACAATCTAACACTAAGGTTTTGTTTTGAATATATGGACAACAAAAACAGTTAACTATTTTTTTCTGGCATTATCTAGGTTTTAAAATAGAAGTTGGGTAGTGGTTAGCAACCCAAATTATTTTTACTTTTTTAAAGAGTGTAGAGTATCCATATCAGAGACTAATGTTTGAATGTTTAAAGGAATTTTATCTATATAAATTATTTATTTTATAATTTTTTAAAAATAATTTTTATTAAGTACTCAATCTCTTCAATCTAATATTTTAAAAGAATTATTAAATGAGTTTCACTAATAATTCTATATTATTATATTTTAATATTATTTATTTATTGTAATACAATTTATTGTATAAGATCTATAAAAAAAATAAAGAGAGAGAGTGTGCTTGCATTGTTACGATAATTCTTCCTAAATATCTAAATACATATATTTCTCTATTGTGCATGGCCTAAAGACCCAAAAATATTTAGATTTTCCAATGTTTTTTTGAAGAGTATTAAAAACTTAATTTTTAAGATTTAAATAGAATCTTCAAAATGTTTGGACTATATGGTAGTTCATTTAAATAACAAGGAATAAACTTAATGATACAATAAGTAGCAATGTTTATTTGTTTAATTAACAAAGGACTTTAAAAAAAAAAAATAATAAGTGGCATCTCTCTTTCTCGTAGCTTAGATGTTTGGATGATAATGGAATTCTGGCCAATTTAATTCGGAATGGATTTGATCTAAAATGTAATTCATAAAAGGTAAAGCTTGGACCCTTCTCCAAGACAAAAAATGATGTCGTTGGTTTTGATTGTGCAGTGTTTGAAGATTAACCAGACAATATCACGATGATAGTTTGATCTCTCTCTTTCTTTAAAAATTGTGGTATTTGCATTGATTAATGTATTTATTTATATTGTTTTAACACTTTCAATCTCTACTGTAAATAAAACATTTATCGCAATAAAAATTGTTAAGTTTATATTGTTACTTATTATAGATTTAGCTCTAGATGAATTTGATTTTTTAAAATATTGTTGAATATTACTTTTTTAATATATAATTTGTAAAAAAGAATTCATATAAATTAGCCTAATTTCATCACTGTACATAACTAAAGTAACTAATTTTATATCTCTAATAAAAAATAAAAATAATTATCGATTAACTTAGTATAGGTAAAAAGTAAAAAAAAAAATACCTTTTAAAAATAAACAAGATAGTAGCATATTGTCGTGTTCATCTATTCCAGAGCAATATTTATCAAGTTGTTTTGGGTAGGCGATTAGCAAATGGTGGCACACATAATACATACAATCTAGAGTTTCAATCATTAAATACATACATTTAGAGGATAAAAAACTAGAGCAGTTCTTACAAGGGATATAAATTAGTAGAATACTCTTGTGGTATATTTGGTTTTTGATTTATGAGGGTTTTCAATCGAACGAAAAATATATATAAAACCAAACATTAGATATTGATTCTAATATATCCACCCAAATTTAGATGTCTCTTTTGAGAAAGTGATGCCTAATCTAAACTAGTATAGATGGCTTCTTTTTGAATGTGTTATCTAATATGGATACTATTATAGTTTTATAATGCACTATTTAATTTCAAGTTATGGGCATAAGTATTGAAGTTGTTATCAATACGTGTACGAGTTTGAGTATATTTTTTTTCAAATATATGGCTGATTGATATAGGCATTATCTATGTTATTCTACCGAAATTTTTACCTTACGATGACAGTGTCTTTAGCACCCAACGTTTGTTGACACCCCAAGCTTTTACATTTGGCTCCTCCTTACGATAGTATATGTCCATACCCTACTTATTTGCTATTACATGTGAATAATGAAAAATCATATTTATGAAGTATAGTTTTAAATCGGTCAAAATAGTTTATATATTAATTAACTTTTATTATTAAAGATTATAATGTAGCGTGTTAAATGGTTATGTGACGTTTTTAATAGATTTTATATCAATGTCAATTATCATAAAAATGTATTTGTTAAATAGTTATGTGGCGTTTTTAATAGATTTTATATCAATGTCACATTATCATAAAAATATATGTATTAAATGATTATGTGACGTTTTTAATAGATTTTATATCAATGTTACGTTATCATAAAAATGTATGTATGATACAACTAATTTTAGAAATTTTTATTATCTATAACACTTACATCTCAGGATGAACACATTAAATAATTTTGACATAGTATAGTCTATTTTTGTTAATTTAAAACTACGTACAGTCTTTTATTCATTTAAATTGTTATGTTAAAAAATTTAATAATAAAAATTAACATAAATATTATCTTAAGTATAAAAAAAATTATCTTAAATGAGGTATTACCACTTTTACATTTTAAAATTTATTTGTGAATTTACAAAATTTAATTATAATGATCAATTGGAAAATATAATTTGCTAAGCGCGTTCTTTTCCTGTTTCTTGGAAAGTACAATATAGGTTTTACTTTAACGCCGCATATTAATTACATATCTTTACTTTATATAAAGAATAAATGAGAGTGCTTTTTTGTTTGAAAAATGAAGACGGAAGAAAGTCCAAAACAACTAGTATAGTACTAAATGCCTTAAATTCCGGGAAAAAAAATATTCACAGTGGAAAAATTAACGATTAGATAATGACATGGTTGAAATTTTCCATATAGAGTCGTCCGGTGAGAGAGGTGCTTCTTTTTTCTAAAAAAAGATGTGTTTGATTCTTAAACAAATTGTTGAATGGAAGCTGGAATCCTTTTGTTTATGCCAAAAATTATTAATTATAATTTTTTCTTAATTCTATAATTTCCAAGAAAATAAATTTAAATTTAGTTCTGAAAAGTCCTATCAATAATCGTTTTAGTTGATTTGAATTCGAATTCTCTTAAATAATATGTTGTTTATTAAAATAGATTAGTTACTTTCTAAATGATTCAGTAGTTCAATCGGTTTGAACTAATACTTAAAAAAAATTTGAGGAGTGAAATGATAAACGTTCAAATCCTATTAAAGGAAAAAAGAAATACTAACATAAGTAACATAAAGTTTATCTTTAAATATAAACACATTTAATCACTTCTATTTTTTTTTAATTTATTATTATTATCAAAGTGTTGATGTCATAAGAACTTATATACTTTCATATCCTTTAGAGATTATAGATGCATTTTCATAATCATCATCATTATTTGACCATTTCTTTCCTTTTTAGTCTGGGCATTCTTTCTTGAAATGTCCATCTTTTTTGCATATGAAACACTTCATTTTAGACTTGTCCTTTTCATTGTTCTTGAACTTATTTTTATGTTTTTTATTCTTCTTCCCTGCCTTAACCTTGACAAATAGTCCATCACCATTGCTTTTTTTTTTTCCATCTAACTTCCTCTTTAATTCTTTTGAGATTAGTGCAACTTGCACTTCTTCTAATGACAAATAATCTCTACCATAAATGAGTGTATCTCATAGATTTTCAAGAGAGTTTGATAATGAATTTATCAACAGTAGAGCATGATCCTCATCATCCAATTTTACATCAATATTTTCAAGAACTAAAATAATCTTGTTCAACTTATCCATATGATCTTCAATTGACCTCTCAGATTGCATCTTAAAAGTATATATCTTTTGTTTTAAGTATAAACGATTCGCTAATGATTTTGTCATGTATAAAGATTCTAACTTGAGCCAAATACCTGTTGCAAATGTCTCATTTGACACTTTCCTCATAACCTTGTCTCAAAGACTCAAGATTTGAGCAATATGAGTCTTGTTCACGATATCCTTCTTCTCCTTTTCTAAAAGTGTGGATGCCATGTCTTTCTCTCCTCCCAGTGCTTTTGCCAAACCTTGATGAACCAACAACACTTTCATCTTGAGACGCCATAACCCAAAATCATTATTCACATTGAATTTTTCAAGTACATACTTTGTTGATGCCATCTTTTCTTTGAATTGAATAGTTAGTGCTCTGATACCAGTTGTTGTTAAAAATGGAGATCAATCAGTCACTAAATCAATAATATTATTGGTTTCTGTAAAACGAAGATTGATTAGATTGTAGAACGAAGAACGTTATTCGTTTTCTATCAAACAAAATTAAAGCTTGCAATGCCAAAATGAACACACACAATTGTTAACCTCGTTCATAGATGAACTTCTACGTTTGAGGGACTGGATCCAACTTAAAATTATCACTTATAATGAATCAAATGATTACAATGTTTTCTACATTTATATTAATAGTTTTCTGCACTTTATACAAAACTACAGCTTGTATTATATGTACATTCTCAAAATTGCTTAATTGAGTTTATATACAAATTGTTTACAATTTAGAAGCAACAAACAAAAATAGTTATAACTAATTGGCTGAAAACTAACTACCTAAAACTAACTCTATCTCCAAAGTCTTCTAATTGAGTACCACATATTAGTAGGTACCAATATCTTTTGTATTATAAAAATATGTCTTAGTCTTTGATTAAGAAATTTGACATTTTAATTATTTAATAGGAATTCACTCAAAAGTTCTAATAAACACTACACATATTAATCAAAATTAATAAAACACTATATCAAAATATATACCTTAGTTTATTTTAAGCAAGACATATACTACAATTAATTCATGATATATACTATAGTAATAATTGGGTACTGGCATTAAATGTGATATTTTTCGATATAAATTTATAATAATTGGGTATTGGCATAAAATAAAATATGCATGGATTTGAATTATCAATATTATAATAAATAGATTCACGAATCACACGTAATATTATAACTGGGAGATGTAATCAATGACATTTTTTGAGATATGTTCTTTTAATAAAACACTATAAACAAAAAATTAAATGTAATTAGTCATGAGTGAAATACATATATTTCTTGTTTATATTTTATTTTGGAGTAAATATAAAATAAATCTATAAATAAGTTTCTTGAGACCAAACATATCACACACACTCCATATTCCATGTTGATTTTCTACTATGTGAGAGCTTTTAAGTCCTTCACATTTTCTATCTTGAAGGTGACAAAGGGACTTAGTTTCAACATTTTTCAGTATGCGAATCACACTATTAATGTGGGGGAAGGATGTTGGAAGAACTTGAAGGTTAACTTATTTAAAAACAAGTTGTACGGTGTGAACTTGGAAGATAATTTTTTGATGGCAGGTTAAAACTTTGTACCATGTTGGATAGACATGTTACATGGATTCCTATTGATATAGGTAGGTGGTGTGGCAACAAATGGTTCACATTGTAATTAATTTTGAGTACTCTTTTATTATAATGCACTTCGCTTATATAAAAAATATCAATATTTATTGGAGTGACATAAAGTGGCAATGAATTATGCATAAGCTTATATACCAACAATGATATCAATACTCTGAACAAAGAATATTGAGACTAGTATGTAAATATTCCGCATGATTTAAATTTTTTTTTAAAAAAAATAAGTTTTTAATTTTTATAAATTTTCAAAATTTATTTTTGGTTTTTATAAAGAAAAATCTCTAAAATTTTTAGTCACTAAAAAAATATTTTTATTTACTTTAATTTCTATTTTAAAAAGGTTTTTTAAAAATTGATATTTTTTTTATCTTCAAAGATATAATCATTTCACCATAATTAACTTAAACAATTACGAGTTTTCGAGTTCGAATCCATGACTAACAATATCGATATTTTTTAATTAAACTAAAACTTAAAAATAAAATAATTTAATACTTTTACTCCTTAAAAATACTCCTATAAAATTAAAATATGAATTAATATAGTAAATAAATATTTTTTAAAAACTAAATTTGAAATGTAATAATTTTATAGGACCTAAACATATTCAACCTTTTTTTTTTCAAAGGAATGAAATTTATTAATGAAATATATGGTTTGCACGAGTGCCAAACAAGATACAACAATCCAAGAAAAAGACTTGGAAGCATTGAAGCTCTTCAAAGCATACACCAAATAATTCAGCCTGCTGTGCAAGAAGTAAGTGTGTCTTAGATATTTTTGAAGTTTGGTTTTAATTTTAAAAATTAGATTTCTAATATAAAAATATAATTTTAATTAAAAAAAGATAAAGTAAATTTTGATCTTTATAAAAAATTCTCAATTTTTTCATCTTTTTTTAGTTTGTATTTTGAATTTTTATTTTGTAAAAAAAATGATACTATTGGACTGGTAAATAAATAAAAAAGAATTAAAAATTATATTTAAAATATCATAATTTTATATAAATTAAAAATATATTTAATCTAAAATCACTCTTATGTTATTATATTATAAAAAAATAAAATAAAACTAATTAGAACTCTTACCAATCTGGAGCATTGTAGTATTGGACTGGTAAGCATGCCATGCAAGAAGTGCATGCATATACATCTTCCAATCTAAAGATACTACAAAATCCCAATCATTGCCGAAGCAGTTTGAGGTAAATAACAAGCACACACAAATTACATTTTATGTAGATACAAAACACGATGTGAAAGGTTTGATCAAATAAACAATTTGTTCTCAATCTGTTTTAACCAATTTTTATTTGGCAAATTTTTAAACAAATTTTAATGATCATAAAATTTTATGATAACAAATAAGCGTCTGTCTAAAAATATACCTATAAATATTCTATTGAATTCTTACAACTATGACCATGTTTGTTAGAGTTTATATGTGAAAAAAAGAACCATTTTTTAAAAAGTAATCACTTCTAAGAATGTTAAGTATGTTTGTTATATATTATGAAAAATTGACTTTGACATTTCATAATATAGATATTATCCATTAGATATTTTTTGAAAAAAATAGAAGCTTGTGTTTCTTTATTGTCACCAAACTCAACTTTTTAAAAATAAACATTCATAAAAAAATAATTTTCATGAGAAATTATTTAAAACATTTTCTTCTTTGAATATATTAGTTTTGGATTATTAGTTTGAGAAATTATTTTGAGTAATTTTCATATGAAAAATATTTTTTTTAATAATCAATTTTAGAAGTTTTGTTCTTTCATTACAAATTAAAAAAATATATATTTTGACAAATATATATACATATATGATTCAAATCAAAAGTTTTTTTTGAACGGTTTGCCAAAATCTTCTTTTTTTGTAACTATTTTTGGTTAAAAAAAAAAACCAATTTTCATTACAGTTAACAAACAATAACATATTATACTGTTTTTAAAACCGTCTAAACTAATGAAAATTAAAATATTTTATTCAATTATTTGTAACAAATGGTCCATATCTATTTTCATTTCTTAAATATAATTTACCTGAGCACAGATTGAATATCGAGTACATTATTTAAGTTGTTTAGCGAGATTATTTGGTATCTGTACTTGTAGAAATTTAATTTGTTTTTATTTAATGTTCTATTATAAATAAAATTAATTATTTTTTATATATTAATATAATATTATTTGAGTTTATTTGTCATTGTAGCCGAATACATTATTTTTATAACATTAATATTATATCTTGTTTTAAAAAATATTAATATTATATCTAATAAAGTAGACTTTGACTTAAATATTAAATTAATTAAAATTAATAGTACTTAAGAAAATAAACATATAATATCTTAAGTTACACTTACAGAAAAATATTGGTCAAAACTACGTAATATTTTTTTTTCGGTATATATATATGCGAGTGGAGTCAATTAAATAATTTTTATCAAGAGATTTAATTATTTATTTTTAATTATTGCAATATCAGTTTTTTGATGATATTTTAAATAGAATTAATTTTTCTGATTTCTCTTTTTCAAAAATTAAAAGTTGCTTTGATTTTTTCAGAACTATATATATTAGGTCTTGTAGTTTTTTCTTTTACTAAATTGATTATTTGCTCTATTTTTTTCTCCCTTAAAATTCATACTTTGTATGAAATATATTTTTAATTTAAGCTTAATATAATGTATTTAATACTAAAACACCGCAACAAAAACATTTAATACTAAACAATATACTAATTTTATTTTCTCAAATTTTAAGTTTGTCTCTATGTTTCTTTTAAAATAAAGTTTGTCTCTATGATTTGAGTCAAAAAAAGTTTATCTCAATGAATAAATTTAAATTATTTTGATTAATAACAATAAATACCAAGGGAATAAAATAAAAATTTGACTTAAATAATTATATAAAATATTATTTATTTAAGCTTTATATCTATCAAATATTATTTATTCAAGCTTTATATATATATATATATATATGAAATTCCCTAAAATTGTTTAATAAAAATATTATTTAATATATATATCATTAACATATTTTGACTTAACAAAACTCAAGTTTGATTTTATAAAGTTTGTTTAGAGTTTAATTATTATACAATGTCGATGAAAAGAATTTTATATTGTTAATAAGTCATGACTATTTATAGATATGATTAATTTTTTATAAGAAAAATATATACCATAATTAGTTTATGAAAAATATTATAGTAATAATTGAACATTAACATTAAATATTATTTTTAGATATACACTTACATAAATAATCTTTTAAATGTTATATTAGCTAAATTTTATATAGTAAATACTATAAAAATCAATATTTTGTTTCATTTCATTGACTATATACAGTTCATTACAACTGTTATTTCTAAATAGTGGTTTACTATCTTTTTCCAAAAATAAATAAATTAAGGTCTAGTATTTTTTGTCTCTAATTTGTGTATTTATTAATAAAGTAATTGAATAAATGCAAGGATTTGAATTTCTTAAAATTATATATAAAAAAAGGAATTTCTCAATATTATAAACCTAATATTTTTAATTATGATGTAATGGATGACATATTTGATATATTTTCCATTTAATAAAATACTATAAACAAAAACTACATGTATTTAATTTAAAATTTAAACTAAATATGTATATTTTCCTTCAAATGGAGCACAAAACAGGTCTATAAATAAGTTTCTCGAGACCAAACTTATTACAAACACTCCATGCTACATGTTCATTTTCTACAATGTGAGGGCTTATATGGTCTTCACATTTCCTATCAATTTATTTTCATTCCTCTAACACTTTTGTTCTTCCATTTGCATAGTCCTCATTCAATGATGGTATTTTTATATCATCAAATCGAATCAATGAAATACCATAATAGTCTATTATCTTTATATGGTGAGTGTTTCTTCCTTGAAATTTCATATTCATGTGATGTGTATATTTCGTCTTTTCATAGAACTAATTTTGTATTTGTGCCTGAATTTTTGTTCAATCCCGATTTCAATTGAGTATTATATCATTAAATCTAATTTCATTAAAAAAATTAATAGTATTTCACTAGTAAGAATAAAAAATCCTCATAGTAACTTGTAATTGTCTATACATGAATACGAATTGAAACATTTTAAGGTCAATAAAGAATCAAAGAATGTTACCGTGTCTTGTCCTAATTATTATTATTTTTAACTAGTTATTTATCAATAAGAGTAATTACATTTCAAAGTTGCAATACACTTAATATGTTAAAATAAATTAGTTATTTTTTTTTATCATGATCCTTAACAATATTTTGGTTTATGTTTTTCAGCATTAATAATGAAAAGTTTCGATGGGTAGATCTTTTGGAAATATCCTCATCAGGTTGACTATTCATCATAAATGAAAATTGTGAAATTTGATCAATTTTCAATATGATAGATCGTGAGAATTGTTTTCATTTTTTCCAATGGAGCAAAGGGTTTGAAAATAATTCTTGCTAGATGTGGTGGTGCTAAGTAACTAAAGAGAGAGATTTGAATGATTATTTTTGAGGTAAAGTAAATTTTAAGTCCTTAGAAATGCTTCAATTATATTCTTCAATATCTTTAGGCAATTATGCCTACCTGCTCAAAAGGAACCTCATCTTTACCAAATAAAATTCAAATGTAAAATAATACTGTTGACAAAGAGAGATTAAAGAAAAAAATCAAGAGTTCCGAGAAAAGGTTACACCACTCCTATCAGCCAACACGATGAAGGATATATATACAAAAGCAACATCAAAAAGTTTCATTAATTTAATTACTATCTTATAAGGATACTATATATATAGACATACACACATTAGAAATCTTTTAAGAGTTTCAATTTGTATTCAAAGTCAAATTTGTATTCAAATTAGGGACTATGCTGTTTGTATTCAAATTCAAAGTCAAATTTGTATTCAATTTCTTATTTTTTTTAAATCTTCTTTTTATATTTTTTTCTTCATATTATGTTGAACTATTTTCAATTGTGGTATTTAAAATAATCATATTCCCAATTAAAAAAAATGAGTTTGATTCTTATTTATTATGTGGCTTTATTGTTGAGTTGTTTACACTGCTTTTATATATATTGTCATGTAATTAAACTCATATACAATACAATAGAAGTGACACAAAATAGAATTTATAAGTACGTTGTTGCCAAAAGACAAAGGAAGTCTAATCACACAATACTAACTTGTGACAATATAATGTAGAGTTTAATTAATTTTTCCTAATTTTTAAAACACGGTAATTCACTAATTCCTACTTAATAGATTAATTGGCAAGGCATAATATGTTATCACAATTTCATGTCCAATTCTTATACATGCTTCTGCAAAAGCCTCTTACCTAATAAAAAAAAATGTGGTAAAATGGAAATTGTTCATACCCATACATTAATTAAGAACAAGTTTAAATCCATTTTTATTTTAGTTTATTGTACAACTTGGGGTGGAAACGAATTATATATATAAGCATATATCAACAACTAGTATCATAAATATTATTCTGCACGATTTCATGTTTTTTATTTATTTTAATTTTTTGTAAAAGGCAAAATGAAATTTATTAAATAAATATGGATCTTGTATAATTGTATAAGATATAATAATCCAAGAAAAAGATTGGAAGCATTTAAGATATTGCATATACATCTCCATATCTAAGATACCGCAAAATCCTTCAATGTTTTTTTTATTCAATCAGAGATATAATATATAATAAAAAAAAATATAAGAGATACTCCAACCCATAACAACGACATAAAGAGAGAAGAATAAAAGTTAAAACAACATAAACAGAAAAAGAAAACCAAAACCAAAACTAAAAAGATCTAAAATCGGCCAAATTGTCTATACGAGTGAGCATCCATTACTTTTAGGAATAACTCTTGATAGAAATCTAAACATGGCTTTTTAATTATTTAAAAAGACTTAATTGTTTTTTTTAAATCAGTATTGTTTCGGTGGTTCAAAATTCAAATAGGACTAATCATGATTTCTTTAGTACTAGTTTGACTTTTCGGTCTATTCTTATCTTCTTAAAATGTATATATTGTATAAAATATATATTTGGAAATGAAGGTTAATAAACTAATACTAAAACAAATACTTATTTTATCTTTCAAATTTTAATTTTTTCTTTATGATTTATTTGAAATAAAGTTTTTCTCTACGATTTGAGTAAAAATAAAAGTTTATCACTATGCATGTATTTAAATTAATTTAATCATTAACATTAAAAGCCAATACAATAAGAAATTTGACATAAATAATTCTATTGAATATTATTATTTAATATAATTATATTCTGCAAAACAGTTTAATAAAATTATTATTTGATATATATCATTAAAACACTATTTAATGTTTTAATTTTATAATATAATCATATCTTCAATATTTTTTTGTGTAGCAATATCATCAGTATTATAAAAATATGTATTAGTCTTTGACTAAGAAATTTGACATTTTAACTATTAAATACGAAATTTTAATAAAAAGTTCTATTTAATACTACATATATTAATTGAAAGTAATAAAACACTATATAAAAATATATACCTTAGTTTTTTATAAACAAAATATATACCATAGTTAATTCTTGATATATACTGTAGTAATAATTGGGTATTGACATTAAATATGATATCTTTCGATATAAATTGATGTAAATAATTTTTAAGTTTATATTAGGTAAACATTATATATTAAATACTATAAAAACCACTATTTTGTTTCAATTCATCAACTATATACAGTTCATTACAACTATTATTTCTAAATTGTGGTTTACTAGCTTTGTAAAAAACATAAATAAATTGTGGTTTTGTATTTTACCTTATTTGTGTAGGGTGAGATATACACATTTAGAAGCCTTATTAATATAGTAATTGAATCAATGCAAATATTTGAATTTCTCAATAATATTTATTAAAAAAAATTCTCAATATTATAATAAATAGATTCACATGTAATATTATAATTGTGTGAGGTAATTGATGACGTGTTTAAGATATTGCTCTCCTTCTAATAAAATACAATAAACAAAAAAATATATGTAATTAGTACAAAATTTGAGCTAATTACATGCATTTTTTTATATTTATATTTAACTTCAAGATAATAGAAAATAAATCTACTATTAAATTTATTGAGATCTAACAGATTACAACCACTCGATGTCCCGTGTTCATTTTCAACTATGTGAGAGCTTATATGGTCTTCACATTTTCTATCAATTTATTTTTCGAACTTTTCTTCTTCCATTTGCATTGTCCTCATTCAATAATGATATTTTTATATCTTTAAATCAATGAAATACCATATTAATATATTATGGTGAGTGTTTCTTTCATGAAATTATTTCCGTTTCATATGATGTGTATTGGAATTTTTGTACTATTTTTATTTGAATTGAGCATTATATGACTCTTATTTCATTAAAAATAATAATAGTATTTCACTAGTAAGGATAAAATATCTTCAACTTGTTATTGTCTATACAAGAATACAAATTGAAACATTAAGGTCAATAAACAATCAAACAATGTTACCGTGTCTCTTAATTACTGCTTGTAACTCTGATTATTTTAGTGGCTAGTTACTTTTCGATAGGAGTAATTATATTTCTAATTGGAAATACAATTAATATATTAAATTAATTTAGTATACTAGTAAATAGCATAATTGAATAAGATAAAGTAAGTATGTCCAACAAATTTAATTTTTTTTGTTTTCATAAACAATTGATTTTTTTTATTATATTCTTTAATCATATATTTGTTTATCTTTCTCAGAATTAATTTTAGAAAGTTCCAATGTACATATCTTTTGGAAATATGATTAAAACAACCACTTTTAAGAATTTTAGAGATATGTTTGTTAGATGTTATAAAAAGATTGATTTCTGTTTGTTCATTATTCATTAGATATTTTTTAAGAAAAATAAAAATTGTTTTGTGTTTGTTTATTGTAACCAAAATCAAATTTTTAAAAAGGATCCTTTATAAAAAAACATATTTTTATGAGATATTACTAAAAACATCTTCTCCTTTGAATCAGTTTTAGATTAATTCAAATTTTGATTTATTAAAAAATTGTAAGAAAATCAAATGAAAACTTTTAAAAATTATTATTTAAAATAAAAAAATGCAGTCCATGTAATCTAAGATTATCATTGTTTGTCTCTATTGTCATTTTACATTTAATTTATATGACATGTCAGCAATATGCCGCATGAGATTTTGGTGTCACATGACTGAATTGTCACGTTAATATCTAACCTATGATTGACTCAAGATAGAGACAAAAAATATAACATAATGATAAACAACAAAAGCAAAAATAAAAATAAAAATTACAAGGTGAAAAATGAAAAGAAAACAAAACTTTAATTTCAACTTGTAATTTTAATTATGCATATGCAAGTATGTCATCAATGTTAAATAATGAACATTCTTATCTATCTTCAATCTTTTTCTATTTTAGTAAAATTTATCTTTTAAGTTGTTTTCTTGATCTTTATCATCATCATTACTATCCCCAAAACATTATCTTATTGTAAAATTCATGTATATATATAGTTCATCAATAATAAAATTTCTACAATATAGAATTGAAAGCTAAAGCATTCGTAATTAGGGAAGTTTGGATTTTCATCTTCACCATGAAAATTTATAAGTGTTGAAGTTTGTCATATTATTTTGATATAACACATCTAGCAAGTGACATTCTCATTCTCATTCGTATCTAGACAACTATACATTAAATTAGTGTTTATTTCCAATTTTATCTAATACAAATTAATTTGCATGCTTGAATTACTATGAATAAGATAGAGGTGTAGATAAATACTTGATCGGTAAAGATTACTATATAAGAATTTAATTTAAAGGATTATTCAAAAAATAAAGTGCAACGAATATCAATTGAAAATGCATATAAATCTCATAGAGAATGAACTTATGAACTTTAATATGCAATGCAACATCATGTAATCGGATTTCAGAGACAACTAATTTATTATTACGACAAGTAACGATGTATATCATCCACCTTAATCTGAAAAAAAATTAAAAAGATAATTAACGGAACTAGTGAAACATATTTTGAAGGATTATTAACATGTGATCCGATGCTTATTTTAAACTCTAAAAAAGAGTTGCACCATTGAAATGAAAAATTTATCTCCTTGTCTTATGGTGTGTTTGCAAGTTAATTGATAATTTTTAGAAAGTTTTTGAAAGGTTATATATATACATATATTGCGTTTTTTTTTTTTAAAATTAAATATCAAATTTTAATTATATATTAAAATATAAACTTAATTCTTCAAAATCTTTCCTTCCAAAATTTTAACTCGCAAACACTCCTTTATAGATTATAAATAGATAATATCATAAAAATCTAACTTTGTTAGAATTTAAGTGTGAATAATTAGTCTCACATCAACTAGGAATTAAAAAAATGTTAGATATATAAGATATATGACTCATATACACATTATCTTAAAGTTTTGAATTGAAATACGATTTAAAGATCTCTTAGAGATTATGTACATTTAGCCTATTGTTGATGCCGCAATCCCCCGAACTCTCCAACAAACTTCCATTATCTTTTTTTTCAAAATTCAACCCCTGGCTTCAATTGTTACCTTCATTTTTCACCTTTTTATTGCCAATCACCCAAGTCTGATCAATTACACAATAATTCCCCTCCCATTGTTGCTAAGATTCTGCCATAATTAATAATCACTACATTTATAGGCAACCAAGTCTTTGGATTGGGTGCAAATACTAAACAGCCGAATTGGATTATTGCTTGTAAAGTTTATGAAGATTACATACTTTACACTATCTCTAAAACTCAACAAGAAGTAGAGAATGATTAATTGTAAAATTATGAATTAAAACAATCACCAAATTATATCATTGTCTTCATAGAAATCATTTCTTCCCAAAAGATGCCAGTTGAGTATGGTATAGCTAACATCATTATTGTGGCTTTGATGGAGTTGGAGATGACGGCGGCTTTAAATCTGGATACTGCAAAGAAAGATAAAAATGATGAAATAGTTCTTATTTTATCAAAGAATGTAATCTTAAAAGTAAATGTAAGAAAGCAATAATAGGCACACTTCCTAAATGTATGTCCTTTTTAGTCCATACAGTATAATTATTTTTCTCATTGTAGTTCCTGTAAAAGTTTTTTCTTTCATTTTAGTCTCTATCAATCTATCATACAGGATCTAATTGAACATAAATCAGATGTTACAGAGATTAAAACCCATAAAAAATTATATTGTAGGGACTAAACCAAACATGAGTGCAAGCTAATTTATATGGACTAAAAACATAATTAACCCCTTATTGTATTTACACAATAATGGCTTCACTCAAGTTAAGGTGCAATTACTATCAAGATTACAACACTTTCATCTAAAAGTGTGATTATTCATGATTTAGAGATATTGCATAATGAATAAGTATACATGAAGTGAATCAGAATCCTAAACTTCTGAAGCTTTCAGGTTGTGAGGGAACTTGGATCAGAATATAGAGAAAACTAAAGAAACAAATTAATAGCAAGCAACATTAACTAATTGATATTTTCTGCTTAAACCATTGAACATTAATTGTTTAGACATGAAGGGTCACTACTGTGAAAAAGAAAGTGAGAGCAAAAGACAGAGAGAGAAAGAGAGAGTTGAGGATAACATACATTGGGATAGGGAGAATGGGAAACTACTGAACCGATTTTCATTTCCGGATTGGACTCTACAGACCTTTTCACGTGACCATTATCTGTCTCTTGATTTCCAACTGCAGGGATATCTAAGGATAACACGCTCTCATTATTACGATCATTTTGCTGAATGGCTCCATTTCCATTTGTACTGAGCTTTTCTGCTGCTTTAGTCTTTTTCCTTCGGTTTATATGCACAGAAGGCGGCAAAAGGGTATCCTGTATAGCCTGCAACAACAAAGACCCAACATATGAACTCTTTTCCTTACTTCAAACAGATTTAGCACAATCAGATACATATATTCCTCAGTTGGAATCAAGTTGATCTGTGGGAAATGAATTTCCAACATATGATCATTGAACTTTTTTTTTAACCATCCAGTTCACAAGAAAAAGAGATCCTGGTAATCCAAAGTTCAGCTGAAAGATAAGTAAAACATGACCAAGAGTTGTTTCATTCAGAGTTCAAACTCCTTGTTTAAATCTTCAGATATACTCTAGCAAGTAAGAATCTTTTGAAGCTTCATAGGGTGCTTTGATTCATAGAATGAAGAATGCTAACTTAGATCCAACTTAAATGGTTTTCTAAGGTGAAGAAATATATGAATAGAATGTAGAACATAGAGGATGTTCGATGCGTTCTGGCAAACAAACAACAGGAAGAAGAGAAGAGAAAGGCCATACCATCCACCCTTGCTGGCCTCTAACTCCACCTTTGATTGCGTAGGCTTCTTTGAAACCATTCTTGAATAATAACTCGGCAACTTTCATGGAATTACCGTCGAAACTACCTTACATTCAAAAGAGTAACAAGTGAGGAATTTTTGGCACTTGTATAGTATATGGTTAAAAAAAATTCTCATCAACAATGTGACTCCTATAAGTTATAACCACATTATTTTTCAATCTTTAGAAAAATGTGAAATGTGAAGTGATAAAATAAGTGAAATGCCCAAACAAAAGTCATAACCAAACCACACCAGCCTAGAAGGCACTTTCGAGGCCAGATAACCATAGTTTGAATCAGTCCTCCATTCACTTCTATGCAACATTACATTGAAGAATGAGAAAACGGGAATGTTTGAAACAACCAACACAGATACAGAAGAAAGATTTCACATTAAAATAAAATTTAAGTTGGGAGAACCATGGTTCGAAAATTGGAATGTCATTCAAAGTTGTATCGCATCCCAACTCTCCATATTTTACTTAAATTTATTATCTACTTGATTTAAATTTTGGTAGGTAAATAGATAAAGCATATCTAATAACATCCACTTTATGTCACTTAGCATTAGCAGATCGAAAAGTATTTTTTACAAGAAATATAGCAGTTAAAGAAACATCATTGGAAAATTCTAGTGTTATTACAGCATATGCCAAATTAAACAATCATAAAGAAATTATCAGACACTTTTTCCACTTTTGTACTAAATTAGGCCAAATGTTTTGATAAACAATTTAATTAGGCGTTTGTAGCATAAATACTTATCATATAAATGCTTATGTATAAACTATATTTATAACAAAAGATAAAATTAAATCAAATTATTTTCATATAAACTATAACTTATTTTCATAAGTTATCTTAGAGAGTTTATAGAAATAATCTGAAAGCAACTTATGGACATGTCATAACCTGTGTTCATAAGCTCATTCAAATATCCTCACAAGTGTTTATGTCAGTAGACAAATTCATAAAGATATACATTGCATTAAATGAAATGAAATGAAACTGCTGCAAAGCAAGTTTCATACTTTCATTCTTTTTCTTCCTACATATTACCTGTCCAAAACACATACAACAGTGTTCGAAGCATCCTCGAATCTCTCCAACACATTCTTCACAAACCCATCTTCATTACCCTCATTAAACTCAACCAACACCACTTCCTTCTTCAACATATTCAAATTAGGAGACCCCAAAAACTTCACATTCTTCCTATCCCTTATATCCAACAACTGCGAATCAGGATCATCACGAAGCTTCCTGAACGCATCAATCGCCGAAACAAATTTATACTTCCTGAAATACTCTTGTGTAAGAGGGATACCAACAAGATAAATGAAGCTACAACCAGCAACGAAAAATGGATATCGGTTGAAGAAATCATCAATGGAGACGAGAATTGATTCCAAATTGATTTTTCCTGCATCTGATAAAGTAGATGATGAGGTTTCAATAGCAAGAGATGGAAATGGAGTGAAGAGGTGGATAATGGGAAGTGAAAAGGGAGATTTATAGAAGAGGTTTTGAAGTGGGGTAGGAGAATGGGTTTGAAGGGTGGGAGGGAAATAGGGTTTAGGAAAAGATGGAATTGTTGAAGAGTGGGGTTTGGTAGTGAAGAGTTTTTGGGTTTTGGGGTTGAAGAGTGGATAAGAGAGAAGAAGAGACAGGGAATCCATGAGGAAATGGCAAATGCTCACACCAAGGTTTTCCAAAAAGAGATAAAAAGGCTTTACATTATTATATGGATTTTTTTTAAGCAAATTCGAATTTACATCAATATAACAAATGTCTATGTAGATATCATTTGAGTGATGTATTTATTTAAAATTATTTCTATAATTGATATTTAAGAAGAGATTAATGATAAAATCTAATTTTACAATAAAATTATATTTCAAGTTTATTTATTAATCCAATCAACATATACATTAAATCTATTATTTTAGTATTTTTTATCAATTCAAAATTTATTTATATTAATAAGTAAGAAAATAAAATTTAATAACTATGCACATAGAGTGTAACAATTTTAAATGAACATTTAATAATTTCTTTATAAAATGCACGTAAAAATATTTAAATAAAAATTATTTTTTATCGAATTTAAACGAAGTTATATGATTGGACAATTGTGTCAAACTATTTTAAGAATTTGTGTTATTTGAACAATAAAATTGGACAACTTTTAAAGAATTCTCGTCATAGTTTATCACATTGTATACTAATACCGGTTCTCTTCCCCTATATTCAACTATATACTAAATATTAGTCATTCATATAATTGGCTTGGACATTTTTTTGGTATACAGGAAATGTGTGAAATGTGTGGGGAGAAGTAGCATGTTCCTTCTGTAAGACGAACGAAAAGAACATTCTTATAAACCTTACAGAACATCCAATGAAAAATCCAGATTGTTTCTATATTTACATGAACTACGCTTCTGTCCTGTACAAGAAGATATATGGACTCTATAACTGCTAGAAACCGGATTTGAAATCCATGCATATCAAAGTCTTTTCTCCAAATTGTTAAGGAGATCTTCCATGCATGCTTTGTAAACTTCCATGCCTGAAACATGTTTCGCAATGTCGAAGCCGACAGTCATCCATTTCTTCCCCAGTTCAATTTGACCCAACCTCACTGGGACTGCTGCTCGGTTCCATGCAGTCATGGCAAGCCACTTTCCTTCTTCAATTGGATCCTCGCCTTCCTTCAAACCAACCATTATCCTATAGGCTTGCTTGTACATGCTTATACATTAAATCTATTATTTTAGTATTTTTTATCAATTCAAAATTTATTTATATTAATAAGTAAGAAAATAAAATTTAATAACTATGCACATAGAGTGTAACAATTTTAAATGAACATTTAATAATTTCTTTATAAAATGCACGTAAAAATATTTAAATAAAAATTATTTTTTATCGAATTTAAACGAAGTTATATGATTGGACAATTGTGTCAAACTATTTTAAGAATTTGTGTTATTTGAACAATAAAATTGGACAACTTTTAAAGAATTCTCGTCATAGTTTATCACATTGTATACTAATACCGGTTCTCTTCCCCTATATTCAACTATATACTAAATATTAGTCATTCATATAATTGGCTTGGACATTTTTTTGGTATACAGGAAATGTGTGAAATGTGTGGGGAGAAGTAGCATGTTCCTTCTGTAAGACGAACGAAAAGAACATTCTTATAAACCTTACAGAACATCCAATGAAAAATCCAGATTGTTTCTATATTTACATGAACTACGCTTCTGTCCTGTACAAGAAGATATATGGACTCTATAACTGCTAGAAACCGGATTTGAAATCCATGCATATCAAAGTCTTTTCTCCAAATTGTTAAGGAGATCTTCCATGCATGCTTTGTAAACTTCCATGCCTGAAACATGTTTCGCAATGTCGAAGCCGACAGTCATCCATTTCTTCCCCAGTTCAATTTGACCCAACCTCACTGGGACTGCTGCTCGGTTCCATGCAGTCATGGCAAGCCACTTTCCTTCTTCAATTGGATACTCGCCTTCCTTCAAACCAACCATTATCCTATAGGCTTGCTTGTACATGCTATATATAAGATCATCATCTTTTTCACCCTTGTGGATGCTAGCAATGATAATAAGTTTGCGAACAACAAGAGCGACATTTTGATAATCTGGAACTGGTGATGAAAGGAAAGATGAGAGACACTCATTTAGAGCAAAAGTGGCAACTTCGTGGTTAGACCACGGTCCCTGAGAGGCATATAGGCCTATCTGAAGAAGGGACTGAGGCTTGCAAGCCTTTGAACTGGCAAAACTTTTCACTGTGAAGAGTTGTGATCCTGAGTCATTTAGCCTTCCTTGTATATCATAAGCAGTGAAAGTGTATATGAAGAAAAGGTCAGGTTCAATGGTATTGATTTGGCCATTGTTGACAGAGTTCTCTGCTGAAATTGACTTGAGCATCTGCATCCACATAAGATAGTAGCGAGATAATATTCAACAAGATTCACAATTAAAATATAATAACAAAAAATTACTTTTGACAGTAAATACAACTTATTTTATCCATTAAATTCAAGTCAACTTGACCCATTTGAAAAAGACTAATGCATCCGGTACCAAGTAATGAAGAAAACAAAATTTTCATACCTGCCCTGCTCTATCTAGTAAAGTTACAGCTTGTTTGACTTCAGTTTCTGACATAGCAGTCTTTCTCTGAAATTCTAAAGCTATCATTGATGACACAGAAAGCACTAATGATTTACAAACCATGAAATTGCTCTCATCATCAGACCCTTTAACTAGTAGAGCATAAAAGTTTGATGCAAGTCTTAAGAACTCGGCAGACAATTCATAGTTCTTATCCTGTCCTGTTTTTGTACCAAAGTTCCATGAAGTCACAGCAAACCAGTTCCGCTCACGTCTCCCAACCTCCTCTTTTCCAAAAAAGCAATCAGGACCAAGCTCAGATGCTCGTGTATGGGAAAGTTTTAAGACTTTAAGAACTTGTTGTTCATTACCCGGTTCTTGAGATAGGACAGTGACCAAGGTGCGCATAACTGTTACCTCTGCTGTTGGCATGGACTTTCCTGAAGCATAAAAGTTTAGCATAGTTGATAGAGAGGCAACAGCAACCGGTGGAGCACGGCAAGCAACAGCTTCATGTGCTGAAAGTGAAAGAAAATCTGGTTGAAAGTCGAGGCACGTAGTCATCGCTTCAATTTGGGTAATAGCACCTTGGCTGTCATTTTTTTGGAGATAAATTTTGTACTGAATTAAAACAAATGAAACATTAATATAAGTTCTCATTTCATTCCAATTATCAACATTATCCAAATGAGAAGCAAGTAGTCTTAGTTATAAGTAGTAACCAACTTAAAACATTGATTAGCAAATAGTGTAGTGCTTCTTCAAAAGATCCAAACCTATCTGTAAGTATTGTAATTTTGTGGCCACCTATATTTATATATACATGTGTGACATAGATACAGAGGAACCAATACACAAGGAGAGATAGAGAAGACAGTACCTTAAGAAAAGCACAGACAACGTTGGGCTCAAGCTGCAAAGATGGAAAAATAAGGATAACATTTCTTATTTGAATGAATGTTAATGCAACAAAGTCAAAATTCTAATGGTCAACAATACCTTCTCGGCCTCATCGATGTATTCTTTAGCGCGATCCAGCTGTAAGAGACCAAGGTGGCAGAGACACAAAACTCTAAACCCCTTGGCTCGAAGTATTCTGTTCTCTGTGTCATGTGGAATATAAAGCATTGATTTTTCAAAGAGTTCTGCACTGGTTCCATAATCTTTTGACTGAAAATTGTCAGCACCACTGAAAATCAAGTAAAAATATTGAGATCAGCGATCTCACTTGGAAGAAAATCTCCCATCGTAGATGGCAGTTACTGCTTAATTAGATAAACACTGCGGCTGCAGGAACATTGTGGTAGTATATAATGTATTTCTCACTAAAACTACATATAAACACTTAAGGAAAAAGTCTCACCTAATTCTACAATGTTTGCTGTATTTTGAAATTTGAAGGTTAACTTTTAGAAGTGGAATCACTGAGAAAGCCGCAAAGAATAACTTATATTATTACCTACTAGAATAGTATAATATGATTTGAATTGTATCTTTCTGTTTTACTTGACATTAATTCAGAACATGTTACGAAGATGTGGACTAATAATTGGTTGGTGCACATACACAGTGTATGTGAGTGTCGTAAATTCAAGAGTACCGAGTTGGAGTATTACTCAGAAAAAAAACAGAAAAGGAAACTTATTGCCCATGTTGAACTCCACGATATTTGGATTCAACACAATGACATTCTTACATCACATCCAATGACATTGCTTATATTGAATATCATGTTAGATTAGTTCAACTTCAACCAAGAAAGGTATCGCATATAGCTTGGCAATTTCATAATTTCAAAAAACTTTTTCCACATTCAATCACACATTTAGTACATATTCTCTTCTGAAAACATTTAGGATGACAAAACATGAAGATAACAAATCCAAAGAATTATATTTTTGAAGTTTAACTGTTTAAGACACATCCGACAGTGTTATCATGCAAAGGGCACAAAACAATCACAAACCACATTCAAATTTATACAACTATATGAGCTACTAGAAGAAACAGAGTAGGAATGAACCAAAGAGTATAATAGTGTATTTATACCAATTCCATAGAACAGCGTGCATTGCCGTTCTATCCTTAGCAGCTTCCTGTCCAGCAAAAAGTGCCACCACCCTTTCATCAGATACAAGCTCAGCAACCACTTTAGCCCTCACTCTAGCCCCTTCTCCACTGCCGCCGAGCACTCTACTCGCCACCCTCACGGCAGCACCAGCACTGACATGACACCTCCCTAATAGCCCCAAAAACACTCCTTTCGCGGTCTCCGCCCCTGCCGTCCCTGCCGCCGCAAAATAGGCCTCCACAGCAGACACCCAAACACCTTCTGGAATCCCTCTGTCAATCACCATTCCCCTCAATTCCTTCTCCGCTTCGCCGTGTCTCCCTAACCCTAACCACGCCTTCATCGCCAAAACCGAAAGGCTTGGATGATCGTCACCACCTTCAGCAGAATCTCTCAAAACCTTCACACACTTAACCACGCTCTCGAATTCCTCTTTCTGCAAATGGATTGCGGCGATGAACCTCAACACCTTCCACCTTAACCCTCTGATTTCCACCTTCTCTTCTCGTGTTCTCGCTGCACCGAATCCCTTCTCGCAATTCTCCAACGCCTCGTTCATCAGCTTCAGCGCCTCGCTCAAATCTCGATTCGAAGCGTCTTCGCTGTTTTTCGATAGCGAGCTTTTGCCGAACGCCATGAATTGTTTCGCGAGCTCCGTGTAGTTCTCGCATGAACCGGAGAGCATG
>NC_021162.2:62427890-62428219 GCF_000331145.2 Cicer arietinum | reverse complement strand
TCAGCAGTGCCACTGCCAGGTTCGGGTCCCGAACCTCCCATGCCGTTCGGGACCGGGCGAGGTTCAGATCCAGTAGCAGTTTTCGCTCTCCGGTATCGGTTATCGAAGCGATGTCGAGTTTGGAGATCAAATCGGTGGCTCGCTCGAAACATTTTGAGGCGAGATCGAATTTACGGAGGTTGTGCCATAGCATGCCTGTCTTGTAGTAAAATGACGCCGACTTGATAGCTGGAGAGGGGATCCCGGTAACGTCGCTGGCGATGGAGAGGAGGTCGGCTGTCAAGTGTCGGAGTTCCGCGTGGTTTTCACTGGCGATTGTAGTGGTGGAC
>NC_021162.2:62411595-62427872 GCF_000331145.2 Cicer arietinum | reverse complement strand
GGTGTTGGAGATGTCTACGCAGGCGTTCCAGAGACGGTAGCTGAGTTTCCAAATCCGAAGCTTCAGTGAGTTAGAAAACGGAGCGAGTTGACTCAGCTGCGTCAGGCAATGCCGGAGATTAGCAGCGGTGGTTTGCGGTGGAGGTTTGTCGGTGGAGTGGGTTTCAATTTGCTTGACAATTGCCTCGATTTGAGCGAGAAGGTGCTGATGATCTCCTTCTCCGTGGACTGTCCGGAGCTCCGGCAAGGATATCTCAGCAATTCTCATAATTTTGGCGGGAAACTTTGAAAAACTGGTTTTTCTTTTTCCCCTTTGGTCGTTTTCTTTCTTTTTACCCTTATACATGTAGTTTACTAATTACCGCTATTTTTTTAGGATAATTTTTTAATTAATCTTTTACTGCTATTTTGGTCATTTAACAAATTTTGTTGGTATTGTAAAGCGATCGAACTCTAACAAGATTAATTTTTAACTCTATAATGCAAGTTCACTTCGAGCATATCTTGTCTCGAGTAAAGAGACCATATCCAAAGAGATATATTTGCAACTAAATACTTGTTGAACGAGTATTAACAATGTAAGTTAATTGAGAAATGATATTTGAACACAAATATCAAACACAAATACAAACACATGTACCGTATACGTATATAAACTTAAAGACGTATACATACTTAGGGATATTTTAATCATTTTAATGATTTTCATTTTATTTTTTAGAAATTTTTTCTCTCTCTTTCTCTTTTCTCTCTCTTTCTCTCTTCTCCATCTTCTCTATTCATTTCTCCATCTTCTTCTCCACCAAGAGCCTGAAAGCTTCTCCATTTTCTTCTCTTCTTCTCCATATTCTTTTCTTCGTTTCTCTATCTCCGTCGTTCTCGCTTGCTGCATTCGATTATGATGATCTTCTCGCCTGTTGCATTTGATTCTACCGATCTTATCGCTTGTTGCATCTGTGTTGCACATTTTGCCTGTATTTTTCCTTTTTTCTTTCTTTCTGGTTAAGTTGTCATTTTATTTTAAGTCATTAACCATATTTATATCTTGTTTGATTAGAATGTCCAAGTTTTCAGTTCGAATTCATTAACCAAGTTGACATTAATCATGTTTCTTTACACCATTAACCAAATTTATATCTTGTCTAATAAGAATGACCATTCTGTTAAAATCCATTAACCAAGTTGTGCAAAGAATTAATCATATTGTTTTAAGTCTTTGACCATATTATTTTAAGTCATTAACCATATTTATATCTTGTTTGATTAGAATGTCCAACTTTTCAGTTCGAATTCATTAACCAAGTTTTTCACCATATTAACCATGTTTCTTTACGCCATTAACCAAATTTATATATTGTCTAATAAGAATGATCATTCTGTTAAAATCCATTAACCAAGTTGTGCAAAGAATTAATCATATTGTTTTAAGTCATTGACCATATTATTTTAAGTCATTAACCATATTTATATCTTGTTTGATTAGAATGTCCAACTTTTCAGTTCGAATTCATTAACTAAGTTGTTTACCACATTAACCATGTTTCTTTCCGCCATTAACCATTTTCTTTACAGCGCTTTTTGGAAAAAAGCGTTGTAATAGGTGCATAATAATGCATCTATTGAATGCACCTTTTACAACGCTTTTTGGAAAAAACATTGTAATAGGTGCATCATAATGCATCTACTGAATGCACCTTTTACAGCGTTTTTTTTCTTCAGAAAAGCGTTGTAATAGGTGCATAATAATGCATCTATTGAATGCACCTTTTGTTTTTTTCAAAAAGCGCTGTAAAATCATATTATTTTAAGTCATTAACCAGATTTATATTTTGTTTGATTAGAATGCCCAAGTTTTCAGTTCGAATTCATTAACCAAGTTGTTCACCACACTAACCAATAATATTTACACTATTAACCAGAAACAAAATATCAAAAAGACCCAAAATTTAAACACTACTAATCACATAATATGAAACTTAACAATTCAAATTTGATTAACATCATTGATTAAAAGTGATGAAACTTAATATTTAGACAAAAATAATTAACATGATTGATTAATAGTTCACAACCCTAATTTTTAGACAAAAATAAGTCATTAACCACATATGGTACTTCATTAACCAATAACGTTTATATTATTAACCAGAAACAGAAAAACCAGGTATGAACCCAGAAAACGTGTATGAATCTAAAAAACAAAAAATCGTATTTAAGCAAAACAATGTACCAAGTTACCTTGCAAGTGGGAAGATAAAATTGCTCAAATTACTTCTTAAAATCAGTAAATAAATAAAAAATGAAGGATTATGGAAGAAATGGAAGATGAATGTGTTTATGTTTGTAGAGGAAGACAAAAAAAAATTTTGAAAAAAGAGAAAGTAAAAAAAGAGGAAAAAAAAAAAAAAAAAAGAGGAAATTTAATGAAGAGAGACTATGTGGGAGCCACAAGTACATGTGTTTGTATTTGTGTTCAAATATCATTTCTTAAGTTAATTAGTTTGCAATGCTAATTCATTTGCCCTCCAAATTAACATTACAAACCTTGCACTATAATCACTTTGATTTGGATTCATTACAACCTCTTGAGCCCGAATGGACAATTGGTCGACCTTCTCACTAACACCACATAACCACTACATCCCAATATATATATATATATATATATATGTTTTTAAACAAAAATATCCTCAAAATTTTATATTTCAAATAAACTCACTTTATTTGTCATCGTGTATCTCTATTTCCACCTCTCATCTCTCTCAGTTCCCTCGGACGGCTTCAACTCTCTATCTTTATCTTCTCTATTCCTAGATTTCCCTCTCTTCTCCCCTTCTCGGTCCTCTCGTTCGCGGGAGATTGATGTAGCTAAATATCACTAGAAGGGGGGTTGAATAGGGATTTTGTTGTTTAAAAATAGTTTTCAAGTGTTTTAAAAACTATCCTCTTGCTGAGGATGGCAAGCCCGAGGATGGGTTTTCAAAACTTTCAAATTCAAAACGAGTTAAAGAGTTAAGAAGCAATATAAGATTGACACACACTGTTTTTATACTGGTTCACCCAAAGATGGCTACTTCCAGTCCTCACACCCTTGTGAGATTTCACTATTGTTCAAACAGATCAACCTCTGACCGAGGATGATTACAACTTGTGTATTCTCAAGCTTCACCAAGCTTACAATCAGATTTCAAATATTTCCAGGTGTACCTCACGTGGAAATTACAGTGTGATAAGAGAGTGATTGATTCTAAATACTTTCTCAAAAGATTAACAAAGATATAATGTAGGATTTGTAGAAAGTATGAAGATATAATGTGTTGCTTCTTGAAAGCTTTAAGATCTATGATCTTTTTTAATGCAATGTGTTGTGTTGATGAAGATCAGCTTGCTGCAATTTATAGAGTTCTTGTGATGTTCATTTCATAAGCCAAGCCTTTTATGACCGTTGGAAAATTCATTTGTGAAATGCCAAGGCTTTTCTTCATATTTACGAAAATGCCATTCAGCTCATTTGAAAATATGCATTCCTTGTTCAAGTACGAGGTACTATTTTCTTGGAATCGATTGGATAAGTCACAGTGGAAACCCAGTTTTAAGGGTAATCGATTGGCAAATCGATTACTTAAAAATCACTTGCAAAATAACTTTTCCTGTGACATACAAATCGATTGGACAATCTATGTTGTAATATTTCAATCAAGTTAAATTTGGTCGAAATCGATTGGGAAATCGATTGAACCAAATCCCAGGTAAGAACGTTTTCAGACAAATACATACAAATCGATTGGCACGTCGATTAGTATCAAAATAGCTGAGTCACTGACTTAAACTCAATCGATTGGCAAATCGATTGACAAAACCTTTTGAAAACCCAGTGAACTCTGAGCGTGTGACCAAATCGATTTTAAGTATTTGTTAATCGATTATGAAGATTTGATAAATCGATTATGGAATCGATTGATATGTGTTTCAGTTTGAACATAACATCTGCAATCGATTACGAAATCGATTCATATCAGTCTTAACATAATCACTGAGAAATGTTGTTTAAAGAATCGATTGGTAAATCGATTGGGTTATATAGTTTCAAGATTCAAGAAAAACAAGACACACGATAATCGATTGGCAAATCGATTAGACTGGTTTATCACTTTACGAAATCGATTGGTAAATCGATTGATTAATGTGTTTTTCAGAAACTATATAAACTGTCTTCAATCTGTCTTTCAATAACATGAATGATAATAACAATGATATCAATCTGAAATATACATTGAATATTCTTGATACACAATAACACTTGGTTAATACATTGAGATTACTTTTTCAGATCAAATAGAAAAAGAGGATTATCAACAATCAAAAAGATAGCTGGAAAAGTGATCTTGAAAGACAAGGATTCTCATAAACAAATCTTTGATATCCAGAATTGTGAGAAGCCATTTTGACCAAGATTGAAGACTACTTTTTGTTCTTTCTGTATTCTGTTTGTAATAATTCTTTGAAACAAAAACAAAGCGAGAAAATCCAGCTAGAAACTGGTGACTACTTTCTTGGGTGAGAGTGCTCAACAAGAAAGAGTTGTACTTTGATTCTGTGATAGGTTGCTGAGTATCTACAAGGATCAGAGGGTGATCAATAGGAAAGAGATCATTAAGATAGATAGGTTTCGGGGAGGAAACTGGACAATCTGTAATTGATTCTTTCTATTGGAGAAGAAAATCTGAAATCCGTTTGGATTTGCAGGACTGGATGTAGGTTGTCAAGTGGACAACTGAACCAGTATAAATCCTTGGTGCAATCTTCTCTAACCCTTATCTCCTTTGATTTACTATCTTGATATATCTGTATATGTGATTAAAATTAGATGCATGTTAAACATATTCTGTAATAAGTAATATTGTTTAATCTGATAATTTGACTTGTATGCATCTTGATTAATCTCATATCAATCTAATAAAACTTGCTAATCTTGTATGCCACAATTTAATTTCCGCTGTGTGTATGAAATTGATTTAATTTCATAAAGAACTGATACATTCTGATATATTCCGCTTATTACGAGGTCATATATACCAACAATTGGCCTCAGAGCCTAACTTTTCGAGAGGTAATACTCATAAAAGCACTATGGCCTCAAACGATTTTCTGGGAGAAGGCGCATCGTTAGCAAGACCTCCAGCTTTCAACGGAACAGCTTATATGTACTGGAAGCACCGGATGCTAATCTTCTTGGAAGCCAGTGGCATAGACATCCTTGACGCTGTTGAAAACGGTCCATATATTCCCAAGATTGCAGGAACGAATGACTCAATGATTCTCAAGCCTAGAGCCGACTGGTCAGATGATGACAAGAAAAAGGTAGGTTATAATGCTAAGGCTAAGAACATTATAACATCTGCTCTTTGTGCAGAAGAATTTTTTAGAGTGTCAAACTGCAAGTCAGCAAAAGAAATGTGGGACATTCTTCAAGAAACACATGAAGGAACCACAGATGTGAAGAGAGCTCGCGTAAACACACTTATGCACGAATATGAATTATTCAGCATGAAAAAGGACGAATCCATCAGCGATCTGCAAACCAGATTCACACACATTGTGAATAATCTTCACGCATTGGGAAAGCAAGTGGACAACGAACAGCAGATTGGAAAAATTATGAGTTGTCTAACCAGAGAATGGCAGCCAAAGATAACAGCCATAGCAGAATCTAAAGATCTAGCAAAGATGACGACTGCAACTTTGTTTGGTAAACTAAGAGAACACGAAATGGAATTACATCGACTGGACGAATCAGAGATGGAAAGCCGCAAAAAGAAAGGACTATCCCTGAAGGTTCAAGCCCAGCAATCGAAAACTGAATCAGATAGCTGCTCAGATCAATCCAGTAGTGAATCTGAAGAGCCGGAAATCGGGTTGCTTGTCAAGAAATTCAAGAAGTTTCTGAAGAAGAAAGACAACAAATTCAGAAAACCATCTAGCTCCAAGACTACTGACAACAAGACCATTACATGCTATGAATGTGGTAAAACTGGTCACATAAAGTCAGAATGCTACAAATTGCAAAACAAGAATAGAGCTACAAAATCAAAAGGCAAGGAACCAGTCACCAAAACCAGAAAAGCTTATATTGCATGGAATGATAACGATGAATCCTCTGCATCTTCTGATGAAGAAGAAGTCAACTTGTGTCTCATGGCAGATACAGATTCAGAATCAGAAAATGAGGTTAGTTCACAATCTAATCCAACCTATGATGAACTTCAAGAAGCTTTCAATGAACTGCATGATGATTATGTGAATTCCATAAAACAGTTGTTAAGCACAAAGAAAATGCTTGAACAAATGAATGTTGAGCATAAAGAAATTGAAAATTTATGTGAACAACTGAAAAAGGATTCACAAGAAAAATCTGCAAAGTGCATTGAACTTGAAAATACTGTTGCATCATTAAAATCTGATTTATTAAATTTTGCAAATAGTAAAGATAAGCTAAATGTCATACTTAGCAATCAAAGACATGTTCATGAAAAATCTGGTTTAGGATATACACCAAATATGCATGTCAAAAGAAAAAATAAAAACAGATCTGGTATTGGTTATATGCAAACCAGAAATGTCAAACATGGTCAAAAATCTGCTATTGCTAAGAGTATGTATGACATCTTTACTAAACCAAATAAACATTCATCCTTTGATGGCAGATGTCATTTCTGTTGCAGAAAGGGACATTTTGTGTCTAATTGCAAATTTAAAAAATTAGCCAATCAAGGATGGAAGCTAGTTTGGATAGAAAAGAAATCTGTGTTTGACACTAACCAACCAGGACCCAATTTAAATTGGGGACCTAAAACAAAATTCTGATTTTGTATTGCAGGTGTGCTTGACATCCACGAAACACTCATGGTATCTAGATAGCGGATGCTCAAAGCACATGACTGGTGACAAATCCAAATTCCTGAACTTGACATTAAAGGAAGGAGGCTTTGTCAAATATGGTGATAACAACAGAGGAAAAATCATTGGAATTGGTGATGTAGGCGATGAATCAACTGCAGTAATCAAAAATGTGCTATATGTTGAAGGATTAAAGCACAACTTACTGAGTATAAGCCAGCTATGTGACAAAGGTTTTCAAGTAAGTTTTTCATCACAATCTTGCATTATTGAGCATAAAGATGACAAACACATAAAGCTAATTGGGGACAGAATCAACAACATTTACATGTTGGATTTCAATTCTGTACCTAGTGCTGTATGCTGCTTGTTATCCAACTCAGATGAAACATGGCTTTGGCATAAAAGAATTGCTCATATACACATAAATCATTTGAATAAACTTGTCAGCAAACAGTTAGTCTTAGGTCTACCAAATAGGAAGTTCTCTAAAGATAGACTGTGTGATGCATGTGAGAAAAGTAAACTGGTTAAGACTCCATTTCCCTCTATAGACTTGGTTAGAACAAATAGAGTTTTACAACTAGTTCACATGGACCTTTTTGGACCTGCCCAAGTTAAGAGTTTAGGTGGAAACCTGTATGGATATGTGCTGGTTGATGATTATTCTAGATTCACATGGACTTACTTTTTAGCTCATAAAAGTGATACATTCTCTGTTTTCAAAAAGTTTGCTGCTTTAGTACAAAATGAGAATGATTTGAAAATTGTTTCAATAAAAAGTGATCATGGAGGTGAATTCCAAAATGATCTTTTTCAAAATTATTGTGAATCAAATGGAATCAACCACATCTATTCAGCCCCTAGGACACCACAGCAGAATGGGGTAGTGGAGAGGAAAAATAGATCCCTAGAAGAGTTAGCTAGGACCATGCTTAAGGACTCCAACCTACCTAAGTACTTTTGGGCAGATGCAATTAGTACAGCCACCCATGTAGTGAATAGAGTTCTCATTAGGCCCCTGCTTAGGAAAACACCCTATGAGCTTTACAAGGGTAGAAAACCAAACCTGTCCTACTTTAGAATCTTTGGTTGTAAATGCTTTGTTTTAAACAATGGCAAAGAACACCTAGGAAAGTTTGACCCTAAGGCAGATGAAGGTATCTTTCTAGGATATTCCCAAACTAGTAAGGCCTATAGAATCTACAACAAAAGAACAAAAACCATAGAAGAGTCAGTTCATGTAAAGTTTGATGAATCTTTTACAGAAAACTTGAACAAAACTCCTTCTAAGGTTATTGACATTTTGGATGATGTTGTAGAATCTGAACCACTAGAACAACCTATAGCTGACCCTCCAACTAGTGCAGACCCTGTAGAACCTATAGAAACCTGTGAGTTGCCTAAGGAATGGAAGTTCAACAGAAACCACCCTTTAGACAACATTATAGGCGATATCTCTAAAGGTGTTGCAACTAGGAGAAGCCTTAGTCAGTTTTGTAACTTTACAGCCTTTGTATCTCAGATTGAACCTAAGAACATTAAGGAAGCCCTTTTAGATAGTGAGTGGATACTTGCTATGCAAGAGGAGTTAAACCAGTTTGAGAGAAACAAGGTGTGGAACTTGGTACCTAGGCCAGAGGGTAAGCATGTTATAGGAACTAGGTGGGTGTTCAGAAATAAGTTAGATGAGAATGGTGTGATAACTAGGAATAAAGCCAGATTAGTTGCAAAGGGTTATAGTCAAGAGGAGGGAATAGACTTTGATGAGACCTATGCCCCAGTAGCTAGACTAGAAGCCATAAGAATTTTATTGGCTTATGCATGTATCATGGACTTCAATCTATATCAAATGGATGTGAAGAGTGCCTTTCTCAATGGAGACCTCCAAGAGGAAGTTTTTGTGAGTCAAACACCAGGTTTTGAAAATCCAGATTTTCCTAACCATGTGTATAAACTCTCAAAGGCCCTCTATGGGTTGAAACAAGCTCCAAGAGCTTGGTATGAGAAACTCAGCACTTTCCTCATTCAACAAAATTTTTCAAGAGGAAATGTTGATAAGACACTCTTTACAAAAACTACTGAAAATGACATCTTGCTGGTCCAAATTTATGTTGATGACATAATATTTGGATCAACAAATGATAAACTTTGCAAAGAATTTGAAAATTTAATGAAAGGTAAATTTGAAATGTCAATGATGGGTGAACTGTCATATTTCTTGGGATTTCAAATTAACCAAAGCAAGCAAGGCATTTTCATTAGTCAATCCAAATATTGTTCTGATTTGATAAAGAAATTTAACTTTGATAAACTTAAGTCCATTGATACACCCATGAGTCAAGGAAATTTCTTAGACCGAGATGAGAAAGGTAAACCTGTAGATGTCACTAGATTTCGTGGTATGATTGGATCTCTGCTCTACCTTACAGCAAGCCGACCAGATATTATGTTCAGTGTTTGTATGTGTGCAAGGTATCAATCGAATCCGAAGGAATCTCACCTCAGTGCAGTAAAGAGAATTTTCAGATACTTGGTAGGTACTAAAAGTCTTGGTTTGTGGTATCCAAAAGGATCAACATGTACATTGATTGGTTATTCAGACTCAGACTTTGCTGGTTGTAAACTTGACAGGAAGAGTACTTCAGGAACTTGTCATCTGCTTGGTAATTCTCTAGTGTCTTGGTTCAGTAAGAAGCAAACAAGTATTGCATTGTCTACTGCAGAAGCTGAATACATAGCAGCTGGGAGCTGTTGTGCTCAAATTTTGTGGATGAAACAGCATTTAATGGACTTCGGTGTCGATTTGGGAACAGTGCCGATCATGTGTGATAACACAAGTGCTATCAGCATAACCAAGAACCCAGTAATGCATTCAAGGACAAAACACATTGAGGTAAGGCATCACTTCATAAGAGACCATTTTCAGAATGGAGTTATCAAACTTGAGTATGTGAACACTACAGAACAGTTAGCTGATATCTTCACAAAAGCGTTGCCAAAAGAAAGTTTTTTGAATATAAGGATGAAACTAGGGATCATTGATCCTAGTGAAGTATGATTTTTGTTGATTCTGGTATTATTCAGTAATGTTTTCCCAGTTAAATCGATTTGGAAATCGATTACCAGCATGGTAAATGGTTTATAAAATCGATTTGGGAATCGATTACTTTAGCCCAGGATTCAAAGTTCAGAAATGGAAATCGATTACCAGCATGGTAAATGGTTTATAAAATCGATTTGGGAATCGATTACTTTAGCCCAGGATTCAAAGTTCAGAAATTTTTTTTAAAACCTTCACGAGCATCGATTTGGAAATCGATTAGTTAAGTGTTCAACCTTAAGACAATCGATTTGGGAATCGATTAAGTAAAACTGGAACTCGATTTGAACATCGATTTGAAATATGACCGTTACTCTAATTTTACTAGCCGTTGGAACTTCATCATTACTGAATCGATTGAGGATTCCCAGCAACGGTAACCTAATCGATTGGGAAATCGATTTACAAGGTCAAGAGTATAAATAGGAACAGTTCTAAATCGATTTCTGCATTCTATTTTCCAGATTTTCACTGTTTTTCTCTTGTCTGCTTCATTCTTCTGTCTCTGCATCTGTTTGTATCTACATTCTACATTCTACCTACTTCGAATCTACTTCAAATTATTGATATGGCACGTGTAAAATAGACCCAAGCTCGCACTCCATCTCCCTCATCTTCCTCCACAAGTGAAACTCCTTCACCCCCACCAACTTTGACAAAGAGAGTACCCATCCCAACACACAAAATTCTTGCCAAAGATAAAGGCAAAGCTCCTGCACCAATCCAAGAAAAGACGAAGAAACGTAAGGAACCCCCCACAGAGAAGCTCATGGCTGATGCCATGAAAGAAATATCTCAGAAAAGGAAGAAGAAGCCTAATTCTTCTCCACCTCCCAAGAAGGTCTCAGCACCAAAGGAAAAGGAGGCACAACCATCTCTGTCAACAGACTTTGCAAAGAGGAAAATTCATGAGGCAAGAACCATGGATTTTGCATATTTTGATGTTGTTGAATTCACGTTTCAGAACCACCTCAGGTTTCATGGATTGGAGAGTTTTCTGTCTTCTACACTTGATAGCTCTCCAAGGCTGATCAGGGAGTTTTATTCTACATTCAAGTTAACTGAAGAAGGTTTTACTGCTTTAGTTAAAGGAAAAAGGATTGCAATGTCCTTTGATGATTTCTCAACTTTGTCTGGATTGTCTTTCTACGGCAAATCTATTGATGGCAGCTCGGAAGCTGACATTGCTGATGAAGGTTGGGAAGAAACACTTGATAGGCATACCGCAGTAAAAGACCTGATGGTCGAGTAAAAGACTTGATGGTCGATGGGTTCGTTGAATCGATTTCATTGCCCATTGGTCAAATGAAGGTTCAACAGAGGATGTTGATGTATACTCTGACGCGTATGCTGGTACCAAGATCGGGAAACCATGCAGTAGTCCAGAAGTTGGACATCATACTGTTATGGGGCTTATCCAAAGAGTTAAGGATGAGCTGGTGTTGGATTGTGCTAAGGCACATGTTGGAAGCATCTCAAAGCAAGCTGATGCTGCCTTATCCACAATTGATCACAAAAATTCTCAAACACTTCAAGGTCTCATTTGGAAATGAGGAATCTGCTAAAACGACATTGGTGTTTGGTGAATCGATAGTGAATCAGATGCAACTGAAGCGATTACATGGTAAATGGATAAGACCTCAAGCAGCTGCTGACCCTGTCCAGCCCCAACCTCAACCTCAGTCTCAGCCTCCACCAGTTACTGAATCTGCTACTCCTGATTTTGTGAACAGAATTTTGGAATTCATTGAAGCTCAGATGGCACACAATGCCAAAGTGTTAGAATCTCAGTCCAGATTGGAAGCAAGTTTAAGGACTCTGCAAGCATCCTTGAACTCGGTTGTTCAAGATGTGGATGCGATTCAAACACACCTCGGCATCAAGTTGTCATTTGAAGACGTCGCGGATATTGGTCGAAAAGCTGCAGATGAACCTAACCCAAATCCCCTAGATAACCCTGAGACTCACGGTGAGGAGACACCTGCTGAGGTTAATACAGCGGTCTCAACCTCTCCCATAGATGACAGTGAGGACCAGCCTAGACTAGGTGATTAGGACCCTTAGGTTTCATACTGTTTTGCTCTGACCTGTTATAATTCTGTGATGTATGATGAATTTTTATAAATGCTATATCATTTGGCTTAATCATCTAAGTTGCTCATTAATTGCATTGATTGATTTTGCCTTTAGACATATAAACTTCATTGTTTTTGATGCACTGTGTTATATGTTTCAAACCCAATGCATATGTTCTTTAACATAGGGGGAGAAATTGTTTCTACCTTTTTGACTTAAATGACAAAGGGGGAGAAATATTATAACTTGACAGTTGCATTGTTGATGTTTGTCTGCATGTTGTTATTACTTTGATACTTATGATATAGTTTGCTCTGTTACTTAATAACAAGTAATAATGTTGTTTATAATACACTTATGCTTGTTGTTTTGAAATGCTCAAGTTACAATTGTATGAATTGTCAATTATGCCAAAAAGGGGGAGATTGTTGGATTTTGATCCTTTGATTCCTAATTTTGACATAATTAATAATTCAACAATGTTCATACAATACATGATAAATCTAATATTTGAATTGAGCAAGATTTCAGGAACAACAATCAAATCCTACACACTTGGAACAGGTTGCTTGAAACACAAGAAATCAACAAAAGTTGACTTTTGACTAAAGCAAATCGATTGGGAAATCGATTTCATAACAAAGGTGTAAGGAAACACAACTGTTTGTGTTGGTATAATCGATTGGGCAATCGACTGACTGAATTAGAAATTGAAAATGCACAAGTCAGTGGCACCCCAGTTTTGAGGGTAATCGATTGACAAATCGATTATACAATTCACAAAGTAAACCTGATTGAAATAAATCGATTGGGAAATCGATTGGATAAGTCACAGTGGAAACCCAGTTTTAAGGGTAATCGATTGGCAAATCGATTACTTAAAAATCACTTGCAAAATAACTTTTCCTGTGACATACAAATCGATTGGACAATCTATGTTGTAATATTTCAATCAAGTTAAATTTGGTCGAAATCGATTGGGAAATCGATTGAACCAAATCCCAGGTAAGAACGTTTTCAGACAAATACATACAAATCGATTGGCACGTCGATTAGTATCAAAATAGCTGAGTCACTGACTTAAACTCAATCGATTGGCAAATCGATTGACAAAACCTTTTGAAAACCCAGTGAACTCTGAGCGTGTGACCAAATCGATTTTAAGTATTTGTTAATCGATTATGAAGATTTGATAAATCGATTATGGAATCGATTGATATGTGTTTCAGTTTGAACATAACATCTGCAATCGATTACGAAATCGATTCATATCAGTCTTAACATAATCACTGAGAAATGTTGTTTAAAGAATCGATTGGTAAATCGATTGGGTTATATAGTTTCAAGATTCAAGAAAAACAAGACACACGATAATCGATTGGCAAATCGATTAGACTGGTTTATCACTTTACGAAATCGATTGGTAAATCGATTGATTAATGTGTTTTTCAGAAACTATATAAACTGTCTTCAATCTGTCTTTCAATAACATGAATGATAATAACAATGATATCAATCTGAAATATACATTGAATATTCTTGATACACAATAACACTTGGTTATGAGATTACTTTTTCAGATCAAATTGAAAAAGAGGATTATCAACAATCAAAAAGATAGCTGCTAAACAATCTTGAAAGACAAGGATTCTCAAAAACAAATCTTTGATATCCAGAATTATGAGAAGCCATTTTGACCAAGATTGAAGACTACTTTTTGTTCTTTCTGTATTCTGTTTGTAATAATTCTTTGAAACAAAAACAAAGCGAGAAAATCCAGCTAGAAACTGGTGACTACTTTCTTGGGTGAGAGTGCTCAACAAGAAAGAGTTGTACTTTGATTCTGTGATAGGTTGCTGAGTATCTACAAGGATCAGAGGGTGATCAATAGGAAAGAGATCATTAAGATAGATAGGTTTCGGGGAGGAAACTGGACAATCTGTAATTGATTCTTTCTATTGGAGAAGAAAATCTGAAATCCGTTTGGATTTGCAGGACTGGATGTAGGTTGTCAAGTGGACAACTGAACCAGTATAAATCCTTGGTGCAATCTTCTCTAACCCTTATCTCCTTTGATTTACTATCTTGATATATCTGTATATGTGATTAAAATTAGATGCATGTTAAACATATTCTGTAATAAGTAATATTGTTTAATCTGATAATTTGACTTGTATGCATCTTGATTAATCTCATATCAATCTAATAAAACTTGCTAATCTTGTATGCCACAATTTAATTTCCGCTGTGTGTATGAAATTGATTTAATTTCATAAAGAACTGATACATTCTGATATATTCCGCTTATTACGAGGTCATATATACCAACAATTGGCCTCAGAGCCTAACTTTTCGAGAGGTAATACTCATAAAAGCACTATGGCCTCAAACGATTTTCTGGGAGAAGGCGCATCGTTAGCAAGACCTCCAGCTTTCAACGGAACAGCTTATATGTACTGGAAGCACAGGATGCTAATCTTCTTGGAAGCCAGTGGCATAGACATCCTTGACGCTGTTGAAAACGGTCCATATATTCCCAAGATTGCAGGAACGAATGACTCAATGATTCTCAAGCCTAGAGCCGACTGGTCAGATGATGACAAGAAAAAGGTAGGTTATAATGCAAAGGCTAAGAACATTATAACATCTGCTCTTTGTGCAGAAGAATTTTTTAGAGTGTCAAACTGCAAGTCAGCAAAAGAAATGTGGGACATTCTTCAAGAAACACATGAAGGAACCACAGACGTGAAGAGAGCTCGCGTAAACACACTGATGCACGAATATGAATTATTCAGCATGAAAAGGGACGAATCCATCAGTGATCTGCAAACCAGATTCACACACATTGTGAATAATCTTCATGCATTGGGAAAGCAAGTGGATAACGAACAACAGATTGGAAAAATAATGAGATGTCTAACCAGAGAATGGCAGCCAAATACTATTATGCCTTTGTTCAATGAATTCAAATCTGCGAGGATGCAGAACCAGCTCGTGAGGCCATCCTCGGCACTTTCATACTTAGCATTTAACTCAGAATTTTTCTTCTTTTTCCTTAATGAATGATAACCTGTTTACTTATATAAATACACTCAAAAGCACAGATTAGTCATTAAGCATAATCATAATCTTTAATTAATTTTGTTATCATTAAAACCAATTGAGAGAGATTTTGTCTCAACAATCTCCCCCTTTTTGATGATGACAAAATTCTTTAGATTATGATTTTTGTTTTATGTAAGAATGAAATAATTAAACTCCCCCTCAATCATACAAGTGATAATTTTGAAAAATTTCCCTTTTAACATTCAAGTAAAAGCAAATTTTTGAAATTATGCAATATTGAGGTAAATAGATCATTCATAAACACCTAAAAAAAATTCCAGCAACTTAAGCACAATACCATAGGTTCATGAATTCAGCCATAACATCCAACAAACATAATTTGAGTTTAAACATCCATAACCATAACATCAGTCAGCAAAACATAATATGAGTTTAAACATAAGACAAAATATAATCCATAATCTGACTCCCCCTGAATTAAGTCAACATCAAAAAGTATAAACTAATTAAAAACAGAGTCAATCAGCTGAAGATGAATCTTCAGATGATGAAGATGTAGAGTTGGGGGCAAAAGAGAACTGGGCTGGTAGCACAGGAGGCTGATCACGGGCAGCAGTGGATGAACCCAAGTGTTTGGTAACCCATTCCAGAACGAGTCCAAACTGAGTGATAGTGTTTTGAAAGTGAGAAAAAGTAACCAACAACTTCTTTTGGTCTTTCCTAATGGTCTTTAGAAGCTTTAAAAACCTTTTGTTCTTAGTTTCTGCCGATTTCATGCTGCTAGTGGAATCCTTACGCGCCTTTTTGGATTTAGAACTTTTAGCCTTATCCTTGGAAAAATTTTCAAAAGGTGGAGCCAAAGGAGATTTGGATTTTTCTTGTAAATCCGGATCAGAATGAGCAACATTCGGAGAGATAGGAGAAGAGTTCAGGCTTACCTGAGATGGTATGTTCTTACGAGGGCTTTTTGAGGAGTGGTGATCATATGATACATTCAGATCAAAGGCTAAGTCTTCACCATCCTTATCTGAAGGAGCAGCATTATGCGCAGATGGATCCTTACTAACTTGTGGAGATGGAGGAAGTGTTGAGCTAGCAGAGTTGAATGAAGGTGTGCGAGAATGAGATTGTGGAGA
>NC_021162.2:62410718-62411335 GCF_000331145.2 Cicer arietinum | reverse complement strand
AAAAAATTATTGCACTGAATACTTTCTTCATCATCAAGGGGTACTTTAAAATGTTTAAAGATTTTGGTCAAGATCATCCCATAGGGAGTTGATCGACCCACAATTGCAGCATTCAACATGTAGCTAAAAATAATGTTTCCCAAATGAAGGGGTGTTCCTGTCAACAGATGATGAATGATCAAAATATCAAGTTCGGTTACCTTTTCATAACTCCCAGCTCGAGGCACTATCGAGTGAACACAGATGTTGTGATATATCCGACACATAGGAGGAAGGTTTGATGCAACTAGAGGCTTCCGAGGATCTATTAGGATATCTTGAAGAACTGAGGTGCGAGTGACCATATACTGGATATACCAAGTTTCAGCAAAACAGTGGGCTCCAGCATCTTGTATATCAAGAGTTTTGCACAGTGAAGTGGGGTTTACGTCCAAGTGTACACCCTTAAGTACAAAACTGAACCCAGGGCTTCCTTTACAGCCATTGCATGCAGCATAAAATGCCTTTACTAGTCTTGGGTATTGCGGTTCATTCACTCTAAAAAAGGAAGTCCATCCTAATTTGTCAAAAACTTCTACAACATTAAAACCACCATTTTTCAGATTGATTAAGTCAAT
>NC_021162.2:62405427-62410194 GCF_000331145.2 Cicer arietinum | reverse complement strand
AGGACAACCCCAGATTGAACTCTTGAAGATCGTCTGATGGAGGAGGCAGAGGGTTTTGACGATGAAGGTTTTTTGGCCTTTTGAGAGGACGGTTTAGGAGGTGCCCTAGGAGGAGATACTGACTTTTGTTTTAATCGTTGTCGTGTGGATTCAGGACTTGAGTAGTTGTCTGAGTCAGTTTCTGGATCAAAAGTAGACATTTTTCGCTTTGCAGTGGTTTTAATTCGAGCCATTGTTGATGGGAGGAAGAAAACGGACAAGAACGGTGAAGGGAAAGAAAAAAAATGAAAACTGATGACTTTGGGAGGGAACCGTATGGAAGAGAGAGAAATAGAATTGATTGCGAAGAGAGAGTGTGTTAAAAAACGTAGAGAGAATTAAAGTGGAGAGAGAGAAGGAATTTGAATGGAAAGAGAAGAAAATTAAAGACGGAGAGAGAAACATTTACTGAGAGAGAGAAAACGTGTGTGGGAGAAGGAAAACGGATTGATTGATTTGATGGAGAGAGAGAGAGGAAAATTCAGAAACGTGGGTGAGAGAGAGAGAAAAAAATCAGAAACGTGGGTGAGAGAGAGAGAGGGATAACGTGAACCGTTTGATGAGGCATGATGAAAAATTGTCATGATGAACTGCATTAAATGCAGTCTGCGCAAGGAAGAATGGGAAGTATCCACCAAGTGCCATCAAATTGACCAATGAATAAAAAGGCAAACGCATGTCCTTGACTGATTTGTCAAGGGAAGTTTCACCTAAAAGTACTTAAATCTGCCTATCTAAATTTTTGACTTTATTTTTAGGGATCAGATTTGCCATATATTTGCCACACAACATTAAAATAATAAAAGCCAAAAATAACATTAAAAATAACGAAAAATTAAAAAAATAAAATTAAATAAATAAAAAAATAGCATAATTTATTTAATCAATTTTGGGAAAATTTATGATGGAGAGTTCTTCTAAGATGAATTTAAACCGATCCTCTTGGAGAGGTTTGGTAAAAATATCAGCTAATTGATTTTCAGTGTCAATGAAAATTAATTCAATATCACCCTTTTGAACATGATCTCTTATAAAATGATGTTTAATTTCAATATGCTTGGATCTTGAATGTTGAATGGGATTTTTAGAAAGATTAATGGCACTTGTATTATCACAGATGATGGGAATTTTTGTGTACCTTAAAGAGTAATCTTCTAGTTGATTCTTTATCCATAGAAGTTGTGAGCAACATTGAGCAGCTGATACATATTCAGCCTCTGTAGTTGAAAGAGCAATAGTACTTTGTTTTTTGCATGACCAACTTATTAGAGATTTACCCAGAAGTTGGCAAGCTCCGCTTGTGCTCTTCCTTTCAACTTTGTCTCCAGCATAATCGGCATCACAATAAGCAGTGAGATCAAGATTTGAACATTTTTTGTACCAAATTCCCAGATTAATAGTGCCCACAAGATATCTAAAAATTCTTTTTACTGCAGTAAGATGAGATTCTTTAGGAGAAGATTGAAATCTTGCACAAAGACCCACAGCAAAGACTATGTCCGGTCTACTTGCAGTTAAATATAGCAAGGATCCAATCATCCCTCTATACTCTTTTTCAGATATTGGAGTTCCTTCATCATCTTTGTGGAGTATGGAGGATGGATGCATAGGAGTTCCCATACTTTTGGTTGAACTCATTTTGTATTTGTTGAGTAGATCCTTGGTGTATTTTTCTTGAGATATGAAGATGCCATCATCTCTTTGTTTGATTTGCAAACCAAGGAAGAATTTTAATTCTCCCATCATACTCATCTCAAACTCACTTTGCATGAGATTGGAGAAATCTTTGCACATTACTTCATTTGTTGATCCAAATATTATGTCATCGACATAAATTTGAACAATCAATAAATCTTTCTCATGAGTCTTCTTGAAAAGAGTTGTATCAATTTGACCCCTAATAAATCCATTCTCTTTTAGAAAAGAGCTTAACCTCTCATACCAAGCTCGAGGAGCTTGCTTTAAACCGTAAAGAGCTTTTGAGAGTTTGAACACATGATTCGGCTTCTTCAAATCTTCAAAACCAGGAGGTTGACGAACATACACTTCTTCATTTAAGAACCCATTCAAAAAGGCACTTTTGACATCCATTTGAAATAGTTTTATACCTTTATGAGTAGCATAAGCTAAGAGGATTCTTATTGCTTCAAGTCTTGCTACGGGTGCAAACGTTTCATCATAATCAATTCCTTCTTGTTGATTGTACCCTTGTGCCACTAGTCTTGCTTTATTTCTAATGACTTCTCCATCCTCATTTAATTTGTTTCTAAATATCCATTTAGTCCCAATAATAGATTTATCCAGAGGATGGGGTACAAGATTCCATACCTTGTTTCTTTCAAATTGTGAGAGTTCTTCCATCATTGCTTCAACCCATGACTTATCACCAATAGCTTGATCAATCGTTTTGGGTTCAACTTGTGATATCATGGCCATGTTGGTGGTGTTTTCTCTTAGAGAATTTCTGGTTCTAACACCATCTTCAGTATTCCCAATGATTAGATCTGGAGGATGATGTGTGACAGTTCTCCATCCTCTTGGAGGTTGCTGTGAGGTTGGGTCAGACGCATCCTCATCATGAGGATCGGATACCCGAGAGGATGAAGGTTCATCTTCTTCATTTTTGTCCACTTTTTCTAAACACAAGTCATCAAACTCATCAAAAATAACATGCATGGATTCCTCCACAGTTTGAGTCCTAAGATTATATATTCTATAACCTTTTGACGTTGTGGAGTATCCTAGAAAAATTCCTTTATCAGATTTTGGATCAAACTTTCCCAAATTTTCTTTATTATTGAGAATGTAGCAATAACACCCAAAAATATGAAAATAGGAAATATTTGGTTTTCTCCCTTTCCATAGCTCGTATGGAGTTTTGTTTAAAATTTTTCTAATGGATGCACGATTAGAAACATAACAAGCAGTGTTAATGGCTTCAGCCCAAAAATACTTTTCAATGTTGGCTTCATTTAAAATGGTTCTAGCCATTTCTTGTAAGGTTCTATTTTTCCTTTCAACAACCCCATTTTGTTGGGGAGTTCTTGGACAAGAAAAGTTGTGAGAGATACCATTTTCATTACAAAGATTTTTAAAAGATTCATTTTCAAATTCACCCCCATGGTCACTTCTCACAGAAATAATTTTTGAACCATTTTCGTTTTGAACCTTTTTGCAAAAATGGTGAAACGCCTCAAAGGCTTCATCTTTATGTTTCAAAAATAAGACCCAAGTAAAACGAGAGAAGTCATCAACAATAACAAAGCCATATCTTTTGCCACTAAGACTTGGAGTCTTTATGGGACCAAAAAGGTCAATATGAATAAGTTCAAGTGGATGTTTTGTTGAAACAATATTTTTTGAGTGGAAGCTACTTTTAACTTGTTTTCCTTTAACACAAGCTTCACAAACTTTGTCTTTCTCAAAATTGATTTTTGGAAGACCTTTAACTAATTCTAATTTTGATAAATTAGAAATAGTTTTTAAGCTTGTGTGACCAACTCTTTTGTGCCAAATCCATTTATCTTTATCAATGGATACAAAACAAGATTCAGAGGGTAAATCATCCAAATAAAGTTCATATAAATTCTTTTTTCTAAAACCGGAGAAGAAAACTCTACCCGAGGATGAATGTTTGACCTCACAAAGAGTAGGCTTAAAAATAACTTCAAAACCACTATCACATAATTGACTAATACTCAGCAAGTTATGTTTTAGACCATCAACATACTGAACATTTTCAATTTTAGCAGAATTATTTTTACCAATAATACCTGTACCTTTTATTTGAGCTTTATCATTGTTACCAAATGTGACTGATCCTCCATCCTTTATTTCTAAGGAAATAAAGCAGTGCTTATCTCCCGTCATATGCCTTGAGCAACCACTGTCCAAGTACCAAGGCCTTCTTTTGTTGATCATAGGATGAACCTGTGTTAGGTTTTAAAAGTAACTTAGGTACCCATATAGCATTGGGTCCTTGTTGGTTAGTTTTTCCTCTTATGAGGATTTTTCTTTTGTGATAACAAATAGAATCATGGTGACCATGTTTACCACAAAATGAACAACCTTTCTTTATATTTTCAGCTTTCTTCTTAGCGTGGCAGATTTTGAAAGTGTGCCCAAGTTTTTTGCAAAAAGTACATTTTGGCCTATCCTCTTGTTTTTTGGGCAAGAAAAAATTTTCATACAATTTTTGTTTTTGAGAACTTTTAAAACCAATACCAGCTTTGTCAAAAATTCCAGATTGAGATCCCATTATCTTTTGAAAAGTTTCAGTAGATTTAACAAAGTTGGTGATGTCATTTTTTAGTTCTTCAACTTCTACTTTTAAAATCTCCTTTTCTGTGTCCTCTTCCAGAGGATGAATTCTGACATTCTTTTTATTTAAAAGTGCTTGCTGCTCAGATAATTTCTCATGAGATAACTGCAGATCTAGAATGATTTTTTCATATTTCTCATTCTTTGCTTGAAGTTCCTCATTGAGTTTCTTTATTTCATAAAGTTGATTTTTGAGAAAACCACATTTATGAGATAAAGTATTTGAGTCATTTAAAAGATTGTCAAATTCAATTTCTAATTGTTCACAAGAAGGACATAGTTCTGAAATACTTACTTTTTCAGTTTCTGATTTTGCCATAAGACATAGGTTGGCTTCTTCATCCTTTTCTTGCTCAGAAGATGACTCGTCACTATCATCCCAAGTAATCATCATGGATTTGTTTTTGT
>NC_021162.2:62381518-62402838 GCF_000331145.2 Cicer arietinum | reverse complement strand
TATATATATATATATATATCTTCAAATTACTCTTTTCTGCGTCTACTATTTTGTTAATTGTCAATTGTTTTAATTTAAGATTGTAAACTAGTAGTAATGTATGAATTGTGAATGATTTTAGTGTTAGAGTTGAGATTTTGAACTTTTTAGTGTGTGAATTGCGACTTTGTGATTATAATTGTTTATTGTTTTTGTTTTTCTAATTAGTGTAGTGTGAATATGAGATTGTGAATTTATGAACTTGTGTACTTTGTGAATGTGAGTTGCAACCTTAAGAATTGTGAACTCTTTGTCTGAATATGTTGTTTAATTAATTTATGAATTTCTTTAGGAATGATATGATGTTTAAACATAAGAAAATTGATGTATTTTTTAAGAAGAAACTACAAAGATAAAAATTGTAAAGCGGATACATTTTATTTGATTGAATTGTGTGAAACTCTAAAAACTTATGTGAATTGTGTGACTTGTAAAAATTGTAAAACTTGGGTGAATTGAAGCTTTAACTTTTCCAACTCGTCGATTATATATAAATTGTGTGAAGCTCTAAAAGACTGAGAAGATGAAAACATATTATTTCATTGATCGACTTACGCACTTTATTTTAACTCTTTCAGTTTCTACCGCTATTACAGAAAATATCATTTTCAACAATGAAGATTATCAAGACAAGAATGCGTAACAAGGTAGATGATGAATTTCTTACTCACAATATGATACTTTATATTGAAAAAGAAATAGCTGAAAGCTTTAGTTCTGATTCAATTATCGATGATTTAAAGGCTTTGGGAGAACAAATGATAGAATCTTTGATAAAACTATTTGATTTTTATGAATTTCAATTATAATATTTTAGTTAATATTTATCGTTTCCTCCAATATTTTGTGCTATATGTGTCACCGTGGACAACCACATTAGAATCACAATTTAATTAAACATTTCACACACTTAACTTCCACTCAACTTGGAGTACAGTAATAAAGCTCCTAAACTCACTTCCATTAGATGAGCTCAAATCATATATAAATTTTATAAGTCACCAACATTGTTCATTTCTGAAAACACTAACACTAAAGGTTTGCCACAAGCCATTACAATTTGAACTATCAACAATACATTTAATCTAGCCATCTAGAGAACGAGACTCATGAACATTCAACTGGAGGAACCTGTTATGCTTCAAATTCATTACTTAATAGTCTTCATTCTATTATTGTAAACAATTATTGAGAGATTTAACCTATCTCCATATAAGAGCATTTGATTTCTCTCATATCAAACTGAGGCCAATAGAAAGCCAAACATTATAGACCATAATCTCATTCTAACATAAGTATTAGACTTCCAGTTTGCATAATCCAATAATACAACTCCACATTGAAAACTCAAGAAGCAACACATTCGTAAAACAGTCATCCAAACATCCATAAACAGCCTACAATGTTGCACTAGTTGCGATATACTTCTATTAAGTCTATTATTTAGGATAATTTATTGTGTTTAGCGCACACACTTAATGTTGCACATTAAACACATAAGTTGGTCACACTTGGATAACATTGATGTGTACTATATTATATTGTTACTATTCTTTTGAATATTGTCTTACAAAAATATTTTAAAAGTGATCTGGATCAAGTCATTTGATTCCTGTTTGACAAATATTAAAGGAATAAAATATTTTTATTAGTGTATTTTCCTTTTAAAAATAAAGAATTAATTATTAATAATATTAACCTTTATTTAACTATCATTTTTTTTTATAAATAAAATAATTTTTTTTATTGAAAAATTATTTAACTAACAATTAGGATTTTTTTTTAATTTTTACCAAAATGTCACACTTTCAACAAATAATATAGAAATGTCCTACTTTTTAGTCCCGTTGTTGATCGCAAATTGGGGATGCGACTATGTAAAACATTTTATTTTCATCCTTAATAGAAGGTTGTATCTCTCGAGGATGCGACCATCTAGGGCTATATAATTTTTTTTTTGCCATTTTATTAATTATTATTTAATAAATTATAAATAATTAAAATATTTAAAAATTCAAAGATTGTCAGCCCCCACACGACGTCATTGTCTTCCATGTTATGTTCGTCTCTCCCTCTCAGCCCCTTCTCTACGACCTCCCGAAGACGTCCATTATGTACTCTCCTTCCTCTACGACCAGCACCGACGCCGTCTCTCTCTGCTTCTCGTCTTGTTTCGCAGTAGCAGTTGTCAGCCGCCAGTGTCGCCTCTTGGTTTTGGTCTTCAGACTATCTCAATATGCTTCTTATATTGTTTTTGTTTTTCTAATTAGTGTAGTGTGAATATGAGATTGTGAATTTATGAACTTGTGTACTTTGTGAATGTGAGTTGCAACCTTAAGAATTGTGAACTCTTTGTCTGAATATGTTGTTTAATTAATTTATGAATTTCTTTAGGAATGATATGATGTTTAAACATAAGAAAATTGATGTATTTTTTAAGAAGAAACTACAAAGATAAAAATTGTAAAGCGGATACATTTTATTTGATTGAATTGTGTGAAACTCTAAAAACTTATGTGAATTGTGTGACTTGTAAAAATTGTAAAACTTGGGTGAATTGAAGCTTTAACTTTTCCAACTCGTCGATTATATATAAATTGTGTGAAGCTCTAAAAGACTGAGAAGATGAAAACATATTATTTCATTGATCGACTTACGCACTTTATTTTAACTCTTTCAGTTTCTACCGCTATTACAGAAAATATCATTTTCAACAATGAAGATTATCAAGACAAGAATGCGTAACAAGGTAGATGATGAATTTCTTACTCACAATATGATACTTTATATTGAAAAAGAAATAGCTGAAAGCTTTAGTTCTGATTCAATTATCGATGATTTAAAGGCTTTGGGAGAACAAATGATAGAATCTTTGATAAAACTATTTGATTTTTATGAATTTCAATTATAATATTTTAGTTAATATTTATCGTTTCCTCCAATATTTTGTGCTATATGTGTCACCGTGGACAACCACATTAGAATCACAATTTAATTAAACATTTCACACACTTAACTTCCACTCAACTTGGAGTACAGTAATAAAGCTCCTAAACTCACTTCCATTAGATGAGCTCAAATCATATATAAATTTTATAAGTCACCAACATTGTTCATTTCTGAAAACACTAACACTAAAGGTTTGCCACAAGCCATTACAATTTGAACTATCAACAATACATTTAATCTAGCCATCTAGAGAACGAGACTCATGAACATTCAACTGGAGGAACCTGTTATGCTTCAAATTCATTACTTAATAGTCTTCATTCTATTATTGTAAACAATTATTGAGAGATTTAACCTATCTCCATATAAGAGCATTTGATTTCTCTCATATCAAACTGAGGCCAATAGAAAGCCAAACATTATAGACCATAATCTCATTCTAACATAAGTATTAGACTTCCAGTTTGCATAATCCAATAATACAACTCCACATTGAAAACTCAAGAAGCAACACATTCGTAAAACAGTCATCCAAACATCCATAAACAGCCTACAATGTTGCACTAGTTGCGATATACTTCTATTAAGTCTATTATTTAGGATAATTTATTGTGTTTAGCGCACACACTTAATGTTGCACATTAAACACATAAGTTGGTCACACTTGGATAACATTGATGTGTACTATATTATATTGTTACTATTCTTTTGAATATTGTCTTACAAAAATATTTTAAAAGTGATCTGGATCAAGTCATTTGATTCCTGTTTGACAAATATTAAAGGAATAAAATATTTTTATTAGTGTATTTTCCTTTTAAAAATAAAGAATTAATTATTAATAATATTAACCTTTATTTAACTATCATTTTTTTTTATAAATAAAATAATTTTTTTTATTGAAAAATTATTTAACTAACAATTAGGATTTTTTTTTAATTTTTACCAAAATGTCACACTTTCAACAAATAATATAGAAATGTCCTACTTTTTAGTCCCGTTGTTGATCGCAAATTGGGGATGCGACTATGTAAAACATTTTATTTTCATCCTTAATAGAAGGTTGTATCTCTCGAGGATGCGACCATCTAGGGCTATATAATTTTTTTTTTGCCATTTTATTAATTATTATTTAATAAATTATAAATAATTAAAATATTTAAAAATTCAAAAAAATATTAATAAAATAAATTAATAAATAATAATAATAATATTATATTAAATTTTAATAATAATAAAAATAGTAATAATAATAATAATAAAATAAATTATATTAATAAAACAAAATTAAATAAATTGAACCAATAAAACACATTAAATTAAAGAAAAAATACAAAAAATTGAAGAAAAAAATACATCAAATTTATATTTTATTATTATTATTTTCAATAATTTTTATTTATTAGATAATAAAAATATGAGGAAGTTGTTATAATAATGTGCCAAAAGAGGAGGAAGTTGTTATAATAATTTGTGAAAACAAATAGGAGGAAATTGTTATAATAACGTGTCAAAACAAATAACGTGTCCATGATATTTTGCAATAAAATAACAATGTATTTTTTTAACAACTTCCTCTTGTTTAACTACATTTTTTTATCCAATCTAATATGTTTTATTTTATTTTATTAATAGTAATTTAATTTTTTTATTATTTTTAATTTTATTAAATAATCAATAACTCAATTGTTAACAAAATAATATTAAGTGTTAATTTACCAGTAAAATAGGATTGAGTTGTCAAAACAATATAACATGTTATTTATTTTCGCACTTTAACTTTGATATTTTTATTTTATTATATAATTTTTATATTTTTAAATATTTTTATTATTATTTTTTAATTACATTAACAGTATTTAATTATTATTATTATTATTTTGTTTATGAGCAAAATGTTAAGGACACATTATTTGTTTTGTCACGTTATTATAACAACTTCATCTTATTTGTTTTGTCACATTATTATAACAACTTAATTGGCACATTATTATAACAACTTCCTCCTATTTTTTTTATCTAATAAATAAAAATAGTAATAATAATAAAATATGTATTTTTTTTTCAATTTGTGGTATTTTTGTCTTTAATTTAACATGGTTTGTTTGTTTAATTTAATTAATTTTATGAATATAATTTACTTTATTATTATTATTAAAATTTATAGTATTATTAAAAAATTTATTATTATTATTATGTATGAATGTATTTTATTTTATTAATAGTTTTTTGAATTTTTAAATATTTTAATTATTTATAATTTATTAAATAATAATTAACAAAATTAATAAAATAGCAAAAAATATATATATAGTAGCAGATTGTCGCATCCCCGAAATGTGATCTTCTATTAAGACTGAAAAAAATTGTTTCATATTGTCACATCTCCAAATTGCGATCAACACAAAAAAGTAAGACATTTATGTATTATTTTTTTGGCTAAATTACAATCCGTGGTTCCTTAACTTAATTTCAGATAAGGTTTTAGTCATTTTTTTTTTTTTCTCGAGTTGGTCCTTTATTTTAATTTTAAGTGACAATTTGATATTTTATGTTTTAAAATTTCAACATTGTTATCATTTTTTATACAAAAATTCAAAAAAATTATCAAAATTTCCAACCAAAATCCATAAAATTTATCTTCAATATAATGCAAATTTTATCAAATCCATAATTCAAATATTCAAATACACTCATATTTTAATCTCCAACAACATTAAATAAAGAATGAAAATATGAGTTTATTTCAAGATTTAAGTTATGAATTTGATTAAATTTGTATTTTATTGAAGATGATAATGAATTTTATGGGTTTTGTTTAAAAAGTTTGATGATTTTTTTGAATTTTTGTAAAAAAAGGACAACATTGTTGACATTTTAAAACATAAAATATCAAATTATCACTTAAAATTAAAATAAAGGACCAACTCGAGAAAAAGAAAATATAAAAGACTAAAACGTTACCTGAAATTAAGTTAAGAGACCGCGATGTAATTTAGCCTATTTATTTTAGTGTGACATTTTGATTGAAATTAAAAAAAAATATATAAAAGAAAAAAATCTTAACAATTACTAGTTTATTAATAATCACAAATATCTATCTTGGGCTTTCTGCCTAAGCCCAAACCTAAATCATACATTGTCCACCATCCCTCACTCATAGTCCCTCTTTTCTGTTCTCTAGGTGCCACCTTCTTTCACCTCCGGCGAACTAGCTGAGGCAAGGTCACCGAGAACCACCGGACACAGTTTTTTTTCTTCTTGAAAGCCTAACTTCAGCCGCGTCCACAGTTTCTAATGGAAGGCTTAAAGGTTTCAAAAGCCAACTTAGTAGTTTACATTCATCCTTCCAAAAGCAGACAAGTTTCAAACGCAGTTCTTCGTGAACTCAGCTCTATGCTTTTCGCGTACGCTTTCTTCAACCAATGGAAGATGTGACTGTGATTATTTATTTATTTATTTATTTATTTTGGTTGTGTTGCGTCTTTGTAGGTACAACGAGATTTTCGACGGCATCGTTTTGGCTTACGATGTAAATTCGTTTGATAAATGCGCGAGGATCCTTCCTGGTATTTATCCCTATTTCGGTGTTAAATTGAAGGTCAATATGTTGCTTTTTTCTCCCAAGCCAGATATGCTTTTAGGTATTTTTAATTTATAAGTGAATGTTACTGATTCTTTTTTTTTTTTTTATCGTCTTAAGAATAATTAACAATCAAGTTAGTTCAGTTTTTCTCTGGTTAGTTAACTTGTTCATTAGTTAATAGGGTTTGTGTTGTGTTTGATTTTTCAGAAGGGAAGGTAGTGAAACTTACACATGAGTCAATTCACGTTGTTGTGCTTGGTTTTGCTTCTGCGGTTATAACCGAGAAAGATATCAGGAAAGAGTTTGTATACAGAACGGTGAGTTTCTCGCCAGATTTTTTGGTAGTTGCTACTGTCTTGTGTCTGCATTATGGATATGTTATATAGTTATAGTTATAATGATATATATGTGGTTTTAGTTATCAGCGTGCTGTGTGGTTTTCCTTTTTGTAGAAACATGGACAAGATGTGTATGCGAGCAAATCTCACAAGCGACACGTGATAAAGGTTGGAACCATGATACGATTTTCGGTCAAGAGGTGACATACTTTTAAATCACTTAAAATAAGATTATATTTGTTCAATGAATCTTTTGCCTTGCAATTGCACGAGAATCTGTTTTTGTATCATCTTAGGTCTCTTTTACCTTGGGTTCTTTTGTATGATTTTCACTCTCTGGGCTCAAATTTGTGGAATTTGTTGTATGTTGAAATTTAGATATTTTAGTTAGTTAAGCCAGTCACCACAAGGATATAGTAACCATCCCTCTAGATGGGCAGCATTGCATATCCTAATTGATACAATTAAGAAGCACCATGTATGTATGTATGTACCTTTGTATGAACAGTAACTAATAATACCACTGTATAATTGGTTGTATCTGAATTAATTGAAAAACAATTTAAATAAACCATCCATGTAACTGGTTTTTCCAGTTTTGTTTATCAATATAGTTAGTTCAGTGTTGTGGAGATGGTAATATTATCAGGAATGAGAGGCCACACCAAGATATGGTTAAGAATGAAAGGAATAAAGAGAACATTGGTGCCGAGTTTATTGTGGAATAGGTTTAAGTCTTGCTTTAGGTGGTATGAGTCTGTACAGAGAGGATCCGCAGAATCATTAGTATAGAAGGTAGATTAGAATTAGATATATGACTCCACTAGTTGGAGGGACTGGAAGACCAAGAAAAGTTATAAGCCAACAAGGGTTTGACTTCTGATATACGTAGTCTTCCATTAGACATGATTCATGATAAGACATATCAGTATTGTTTTCTCTATGTAGGCAAATAGGCTGTTGTTTACTCTTAATAGTGCATTTGTTTATTCATAGAATTTAATTTTAAGAGTTCACATGTTAAGCTAGTTGTTAGCTTTTGCTGCATGTTGAAAAGCATAGGTGATTATGGCGACTTGCCACTTTCTTGTTTATTGACAGCATAAGTATATATAGTTTTACAATGATTAATTTTGGTGATTAATCGTCGCAGTTTTGATGAGGAAATACTTCATATTTATGGATCTCTGGTTCCAGATAACACCGGAAGCATACATTGGTTGGATAAGAACTTGGAAGTTGTTTCCCTTTCTGACAGGTTTTTCTCTTCTAACATATTTGTCACGTCAAAAGAATATTTTTGAAGTATATATGTTTGTGCTTACCTATCTTAGACAACTTTACAGGAGCACAAAAAAGAGAGAAAATGAGGGACAACCATTAATGTCAGAGAAAGATGCTATAGATGGGGAACCTTCAAGCTTTGACACTGTCCAAAAACTAAAACATTCAAAGAAGCAAAAAGTCAGACAGGAATCTTGAATGATGTATTGGAATCTTATTCTGTAATGTAACTTTCACAGGTAAAGTTTCTATTTTTGTTAAAAGGATTATATGTATATCTGGGAATTTGATGACAACGACGATGTCCTGTTTGGTGACTTTGTTATGCATTAAATTTTTGATAGTATAACTTTTGTTTAGATGTACATTGGAAATTTAAAATGGTCAACATGGGAAGAATTTTGTTTTTATATTCTAAGCTTAAGGTACAATATTAAATATTATGAACCTTTGTAAAATAATTTGATGTTGAACATAATCGTTGCCGCAATTGAGTGGTATGTACCTTTTGATGTTTGATTATTTGGCTCAGTAACACTACTGTGGTGTCCCCCATTTGTATTGAGCTATTTAAGCATGTATCGGTGGAGTCTGTTGGGCTCACTATTTATTTTCGTCTCTGCTGCTTCTGAATCAGAGATGACTCTTCTAGAATTGTAATTCAATGTTTTACTTCTAGCTGAATTTAGATTTCCAGCTTCTATATTTGTTTAACTTCATTCATCCTTTTTGGAGAATGGTTAATGGCTATAATCTGACTAATGGCAAATTGGCAATGCAGAGTAGCTAGTTTATGGATGGAAGAATTTGGACTCACCATCTAATGTTAAGTATATTACTTATTTTTCAAGGACATCCAACAAGGAAAACAAATTGGCATGCCATAATTGGATTTTGCTTCAGCTTTGGCCATATATGCATTAGTTGTTTCAATTAGATTCACAATTTTTTCACAATCTGTTTGATGGTAATTTGAGGAACCTTGCTTGTAGTTTAAAGTGAGTTTAGAAGCTCCCATAGCGTCTTTTATTATTATTTTTAAAGAAATTTCAGGCTGCCATATTTTCCTATCTAGTGGTGAACTGAATTAGTTTGATTAGGTTTATTATTTTTATTGGTTTGATCAACGTGTGATGGATAAATACTTAAGTGGTCCTCTACCTTCTCACCATTAATCTGTAGATACCGAGTTCTCAAGTCATTATATTGTGGATTTTTGCTTCACCCTTTCATTTTTTTTTACATTGCATATCTTAATTTATGGACAATGCAGCAATAACAGAAGAAACATGATTTAGGTTTGTAAAGTTGTTTTGTTTGTGACAATTTGACTAGATAGGCGTTGGTAGGTCTTTCTCTCCTAAAACCTGGTGTTACCAAATGAAGTCACAAATTGTCGTTTTGGGTTGTCATTGATCATCAGGTTGACGTACTTGTATAAGTTTGGACATCACACCAGAGAGCATTACAGACATAAGGCTTAAATATACTTTTCTTAGAATTATCTTTTTTACTAAATGTTTGATGAGTTGATCCTTTATTTATAATTAACTTTGTCCCATATTTTTTTATAAGTAATTAACTTTAATTATTTTCACAATTATAATAAAAGTTATTGGTTATTGAGATTCCTTTTAACAATTGCCATTATGTGTCTTTTAAACTAATTTTTAAGAAAAATCTATTTAATTTAATAATAGACTTCCACTTGAAAAAATCTATTTGTATGATATAAAACATTTTTTTTAAAATTAAATGTATTTATCAAAGTTCTGTATACTTGATAGTATGGAATACTATTGTTAGGTGTCTTCGTATCTTATTGTAATGTTATCAATTTGTACTAATTAAGAGTTACTATTTTATTTCAAGCAAATTTCTCACTAAAACTCAATAAAGGAGATGTTGCAGGTTCGAACACCTCTTACATAATCAACATCTCTAAGGTTTTTTAGCATCTAAGCTGCACTCAGGAACTTTTTACATGACCATAACTATAACAAAATATTATCACACCAATGTTTTTTTCTTCTTAACATTTTGATCGTATGGATTAATATTAGTTTCCCAGTAAAACGTAGATTGAGTTTTTAAAAAAGTAGTAGAACTAATGGGTTAGACCCGTTTGTTTAATATTTTTTTAAAATAATTTTTACAGTAATTTATCTTTTTCTTATAATATTTTTAAAAAAAATTTAAAAATAAAACTACAAATGAAATTTGGTTTAAATAGTTTATCTTAAAATATCATTTTATGTATTTCATCTATTTGCTACAATTTTTTTTGGATAATAAAATTTTAAAAAATTATTGAAATGAAAAGTTATTTTGAGAAGCTTTTCAAAAAAATTGAATATCAAAATTACTTTTTTTTTTATTTAGTAACAAATGAATCTAAAACAATTTCTACTATTTTTAAGTAAATTATTATAAAAATTATTTTTAAAAATATAAAATAAAAATGACTTATTCAAAATTTTAAACAAACATACATATTATGTCCAAAAAAATAGTATTTTTTTTCCATCCATTTTTTTTATTAAGTCAATATTATATTTATGGCAAAAAGAAACATAAATAAATTATCACTTTTATTTTTCTTCAAAGAGTCTGACCTCAAAATATAGTAAAGGTGAATAACATAGATATTATGTGTGGACTCTGAATTGTAACATATACAAATCAATATTATTTTCTTTATTTTTAATCATTGTCAAATTTTGAGATATAAATGTCAATAAATTATCAATATAAAAAAAAGTCATAACAATAATGAAAAAAAGAAATAACTATCTTATAATATATATAAAATATATATAAATACCCAATTAACAAATAATAAAACAAATATTTTTGTTATCACATATAAAAACACAAAATAAATATTTGTTATTGATATATAAAATAAAATTATTTTTGTTTAAAATTTAAACGACGTACTATAGAATTATCAAAGACGCACCACCTATATGAGAGCAGAGTTTTTTCTAGGAATTACAAAACGGTGAATATTTTAATTAAAAAATAATAATAGAAGTTTTCAGCAATATTAAAGGTACTCCAATTATTATTATTTATTAAAGGAGATTTTTGTAGTGAAAATGAGTTTATTTGGTTAGGCCAATATAGGCCCCTGATTTTGAGTAACGTAGTCAAACAAACTTGTTTCAACTCTTCACACTCTTCTGTCTTGTCTCTCATCAGCTTCTCCAAAACTCAAATGCTTTTCCATCTTATATCTTTGACTCGGTAATTATCTTCTCTCCTTTCTTCTTCACTATTTATGTATTGTCACACTCTCTGATTCTTATATTCTACACAACCCTTCTTTGTTAATAACCCATGTACCTATTTTTGTACCCTACCCATATGCAAAATTCATGTTATTTGAATCTCACTTCTTTTAGTTTTTGCTTCTATTCATTCATGCCAAATGGGTTTCTTAAAAAATTATTATTTTTATTTTTATTTTTCATATCTGTATAGTAGTTTTTTGTGTAAACTGTGAATTTTGGTCTAAAAGGAAAAACAATATTGTTTTTCTTTTTTTTGGTTTCTTTTTGTTTATGATTTACTTGGTTGGTGTATTGAAGTGTTGAATTGAGTTGATGCTGTTTATTGAATTGTGTTTTAGGGTGTGTTCTTAGGAGGATAACAGTGCTATGCTATGGATTGGACTCCTATGATTTGTGCTGTGGATTGCTTTAGATACCAATCTTGGTGAAGTATCTTCAGAATTTTTTTGTGTTTGGGATCTTTGTGAAGATGGTTTTGAGTAGCAGAATTTTCAGTACTCCTATTATTGTTAGTTTTTTTCTTCTGATTAATTGTGACATGATCTTTGGGACTGAGAGTGACATCTTCTGCTTAAAAAGTGTAAAATCTTCACTTAATGATCCATACAATTATTTACAATCTTGGAATTTCAACAACAAAACTGAAGGGTTTATTTGCAAGTTCAGTGGTGTTGAATGTTGGCATCCTGAAGAGAATAGAGTCTTGAATCTCAAACTTTCCAATATGGGACTTAAGGGTCAGTTTCCTCGTGGAATTCAAAATTGCTCGAGTTTAACAGGACTAGATTTGTCGTCGAACAGCTTCTCAGAAAGCATTCCAGAAGATATATCTACCCTTGTTTTCTTTATGACATCTCTTGATCTATCTTCAAATGATTTTACTGGGGCTATCCCTGTGTCCCTTTCTAACTGTACTTATCTTAATATTCTTAAACTAGACCAAAACCAACTCACCGGTCAAATTCCTCCGCAATTGGCTACGCTCACGAGGCTTAAGTCGTTTAGTGTTTCCAATAATCTTTTGTCAGGGCAAGTTCCAAATTTTAGGATCGGTCTAATTGCACAAGATAGTTATGCAAATAATTCGGGTCTGTGTGGTGGTCCGTTGGCGCCTTGTGGGGGCAAGTCGTCAAAGACTAACACTGCGGTTATAGCTGGAGCAGCTGTTGGTGGTGTGACTCTTGCAGCACTAGGGTTGGCCGTTGGATCGCTCTTCTACGTGCGTCGTGTTTCTCGCAAGAAAAAGGAAGAAGACCCTGAAGGAAACAAGTGGGCAAGAATTCTTAAGGGAACCAAAAAAACTAAGGCAAGCTAAATTGATGCATGGCTTGTTAGTTCTTAGATCAAATTTAGTATTAGTTCTTTCTTGTTACAATGTGATTGTATTATCCTTGGAGCATACACTCATTTTTTCTTAGATAGATTTTGTTATGGAAAATATTCAATCACATTTTGTTGCATATTATGTTTTGATATTGTTTTCAATTGTAACATTTTAAAATAGATTTAATTGTAGTTTTGATCTCTTTATTTTTACCAATTCACGGAATTGGTCTCTCTATTTTAAAAGTCGTCAGTTTTAGTTTCTTCCCTCCCTCGAATTTTTGAACTAAAAAATGACTAGACATATTTTCAATTATGTGACGATTTCATGATATAGAATCATCTAGATGCATTAATTATTCATATGTTATTAATTAAAAATTACAAAAATTAAAAACATTTCCAAATTAATTTTTTTTAGGGTTTTATTGTTATTTAAAGCATGTCATGTCTTTTTAATTAAAAATTCAAAATGAATGATCAAAACTTTTAATTTTAAAATAGGAAAATCGATTTCGTGAATTAGTAAAAAATAAAGAGACTAAAACTACAATTAGACCTTTAAAATAAATAATCTATCTTTTTGACATTGTTGATTATATGAACTTTGAAAAAAATTATTTACTTACTGCTATGTCAAATGCAGGAAGCCGGTATGTTTTTTGCGCCCAGCACATTAATGATACATTTTGTTCATGAGACAATAGAAAAGCAGACAATAGTTTGTGACAGTTTAATTTCTTATAAATTTAGTGAGCATTAGTTTTTGTATATATTATTATGCCTAATTGTGTTGAATTTCATTCACATCAGGTTTCTATGTTTGAGAAGCCAATTTCAACAATGAAGTTGAGTGATCTCATGAAGGCTACTAATAACTTCAGCAAAATCAATGTTATCGGGTCTGGAAGATCAGGAACTGTTTACAAAGCTGTCCTTGATGACGGCACATCACTCATGGTTAAGAGATTGTTGGAATCTCAACACTCGGAGCAAGAATTCACGGCCGAGATGGCTACACTAGGAACCGTGAGACATCGTAACTTGGTTCCTCTTTTAGGTTTTTGCCTCGCCAAAAAGGAGAGGCTTTTGGTCTATAAAAACATGCCAAATGGTACTCTACACGACCAACTACATCCACCGGCTGGCGAGTGCACTATGGAGTGGGCTCTAAGGCTCAAAATTGCAATCGGAGCAGCCAAAGGATTAGCATGGCTTCATCACAACTGCAATCCTCGCATTATCCACCGAAACATAAGCTCAAAGTGCATCTTATTGGACGTTGATTTTGAGCCCAAAATATCCGATTTCGGCCTTGCTAGATTAATGAACCCACTCGATACTCATTTGAGTACTTTTGTAAATGGTGAGTTCGGCGATTTAGGTTATGTTGCTCCCGAGTATACAAGAACTTTGGTGGCTACACCGAAAGGCGATGTTTATAGCTTCGGAACCGTGCTTCTTGAGTTGGTAACAGGCGAAAAACCGACTCATGTGACTAAAGCACCAGAAACTTTTAAAGGAAATTTGGCAGAATGGATTATACAGCTCTCAATGAAATCTAGTCTAAAAGATGCAATTGATGAATCACTAGTTGGAAAAGGTGTTGATCATGAGCTTTTCCAGTTTCTAAAAGTTGCATGCAACTGTGTTACATCAATTCCAAAAGAGAGACCAACTATGTTTGAAGTATACCAATTTCTAAGAGACATTGGGAGTAGATATAATTTCACAACTGAGGATGAGATGATGGTAAATACAGATACTGGTCATGGTGTTAAGTTAGAAGAACTAATAGTAGCTCCAGAGCAATATGATTGAAAAGGTATTTGAGATATATAAATAGTGTATGCAATCAAATTTTAATTTGTAAAGTATTTAATATTTATTTCTGTGGTTCTGAAATAAATTTTAAGGTTAACTTGTTATGATATATAAATGTTATGGTCTAATTGCTGTTGTGTGCTAGCAATATTGAAACATCACAAATCATTGATGCCCAATTTATATATAGGTGACTTTGTTATAATCCTTATTGTGTCTAGTATTCTTCTTCTACAATAAGTATAGATTTACCTTTTTACTTTGATAATTATACATTGGCAATGTACTTTAATTTTTCTTAGATTTTTTATAAAATTTAATCATTTTCTCACATTGTAAATATGTTTTAAGAAACAAAGAAAAATTAAATGCACTTCTGGATTCTCTATTTTAACTGAATCACGATTTTAGTCCTCCATTTCAAAATTCAGATATTCAGTTCTCTAATTTTACAATTTGCAAAAAAAATTCCGCTACTCACATCTAATTTTGCTTTTGACTTTAGGCCTTTGTATCGATCTAATCATTTGCTTTATCATAATGTCAAAATAGTCTCTGATATTACGCAGCGTTAATCAACTTGGTACTTTGTCATTTTCAGTTAACAAATGGAGTTAACTTTGTTAAGTTGACAATTTATGTTATACATCATCAAATGTTGAGGTATATGTGGGTAAAGAAGGTGTTTTGCGATATCTTTGTATGTATCGGGGAAACTTGTTTCTTCAAAATTTCAAAAGTCTTTTGGAAATCTCATCCAAGTTGTTTCTCAAATCAAAAAGGAAAGGTTTGATTTTGCTACGAGCATTATCTTTGGTGGAGGAACACTTTGGGGAGAGTGATATAAGTTTATTAAGTTTTACTGAGATTGTCTTTAACAATTTTGTAACTAATAGGATAGTGACCGATTTCCAAACCTATGAATAGTTCTTGAGAGGTATAAACATATTCTTTACAAAAAAAATCAAATGAATAAACACAAAAGAATAGTATAAAAAATTTACCGTGCCTTTAAGCTTAAATGAGTTGCATCATTTTCTCTGAAAGTATTAAACATTTCAATTACTTTTGTTTGGTAATGGTTGTGAGTTAGTTTGTCAAATAAATTTTCTTTTTAATTGAAGAGTATTTGTTGTGTTTTACTGTCAATGAAACAAGATGAGAAAATTGCAAAATAGTCCTCAAAATTGTTGTTTGAAGTAACAAAGTGACAATCATTGTTATTTAAAATGTTTCAAAATAGTCTCCAACATTTAATGATGTGTAATAAAACGTATCAACTTCGCAAAATTAACTGTATTAGATAAATGAGACTTATAGAAGGATAAAATTAATTAACATTTTACAATATCAAATACTATTTTAAAATTATTAAATATACACTCAGTCATATTTTCTGCCATATTTTCTGCTACTCACAATTGAGCTAATTTTATTGACATATCTTCTTAATGACGTTGAATTATATTTTATAATAAAATATATAAAATATTGGTATTAAGTATGAAAGAGAGGAAAATAGTATTATATTTTATCAAATGAAAAATATTATTATAATAGTATAATAAAACTTATATATCTAAATTAAAATAATTAATTTTTAATTAAAACAACTAATTTGTAACTAACTCTTAATTATAGTAACCAACTTATAGCTAATTTTTTATCTCTAATATTTAGTATTTAGTGACATGTCAATGTTGATTTAGAGTAAGTGTCGGCAAAATTAAATCTAAGTTTTGGGCTGTGGAGAAAAAATCTAAAAATATAATTTCTTATCATTAGAAAAATTAAAACTGCATTTAAGTCCGTAATAACATCTTATTAATATCAATATTAACATTTACTGTTTCAAAAAATAATTACATAAAATTTAGCTGATTTTCTTCTTGAATCTTATCTCTCTAGTCTACAAACAAAATCTAAAATTTAGCTGAAAAATAAATAAAATTTAATTAAGGTTTGTTCCTATAAATATATGAACTCGTAAATGATAAAATTGGAGTGCTCTAGATCAATTAAATCTTTTATCGAATATATCTTTTATAATCTTTTGTAAATATTTCTCTTTTTGTTTGCGTTCTTATGTTGTTTTGGGCCTCCTAAAATTTATCCATATTGAAATCAATTTGAATGAATCCCTATAATCTATAGTGTATTTGATTTCCCTCCGATAGTTTAAAAATGTGACATAAATTAATATCTACTATTCTTGAAAGAATGTACATTTGAGTCCACTATCTCTTCTGAAAAAACCACTTTGCTTCACTATATAAAAGGAACTTATAAAGAGTTTTTTTTTTTTTTTGGAGGAAGGAATTTATAAAGAGTTGCACTAAGAAAAATTATCAAATGCAGATAAGTATTTATCGTTCTTCGTAACATTTGAGTAGAAACTCGATTCCATAGGGTAACAGACAATTAAATCTTTTTTTTTTTTTTTTATAATCAAATTGTAATCTAGTCTAAATAATTGAACATTTTATGGGAAAGTTCTCAAGGATTTAAGCAAAAGATGACTCCAGATAAATTTATGTGTGCTATTAATTTTTGTTGTGGTTTTCATCTTTACTCTATAGAGAGCACACTCAAGTTTGAGATCTCTTTAGTCTATAGACGAACAAATTTTACAATGGCAGCAGCAGCAACAACAGTGCAAATAGTGAGGAGTAAATTTGACTGTAGTATGACAAGGAAAAAGCAATTACAACAAGTGCAAATAGTTGGAGAAGTTGAGAGTTTTACTTCTTCCTTTCTCTTCATGTTCTTGAAATGGAAAAATTATAAATAAATAAATAAATCAATAACCAAGGTTGCTATGTTAAAATAAGCACCAGATACCGTTGCCTCAACGTGAATTTGTTCGTTGGGACATAGCCATGTTTTACATCTTGAAAAGTAAAAACTAATTAATTTAGAAAAATAGTAAATATCTAATTTTGTTCTTAAATTTTGATTTTTGTATCATCCAATCTCTTATTTTATCATAATTTTAAAATAATTTTTTATATTACGTAGCGTTAATTAATTTGGTCTTTCGTCAGTTTCAGTTTCAGTTAACAAACAGATTTAATTTTGTTAAGTTGACAATTTATGTTACACGTCATCAAATGTTGTGGACTACTCACAAGCAAAAATGTAGTTGAAAATATGATATATTTGATTGAATAGTATTACACAAAATTTTAAGAATTTGATGTGATAATCACATAAACTATTTTTTTCATAGTTAAGAATTCATAAAGATGAAGAGAATGAGAACAAGTATCAGTGGACTCGGTGGATTTCTGCACCACCATTTGAAAGCCACAAAAGAAAGGTTTATGTGGACAAAGAAGGTGTTTTGGGATAGCTTTGTATGTATGGGGAAGCTTGCTTCTTCAAAATTTCGTAGTGTTTTGAAAATCTCATCCAAATTGATTCTCAAACAAAAAAAAATGTTGGATTTTGCTATAAACATTATCATTGATAGATAAGCACTTTGGGGAGAAGGATATAGGTTTGTTAATTGTTACTTAGATTGTCTTCAACAACTTTGTAACTAATAGGATAGTGACCAATCTCTAAGCCTATGAGTAGTTCTTGAGAGGTATAAATATATTCCTTACAAAAAATTCATATGAATAGACACAAAGTATAAAAAATTTATCATACCTTTAAGCTTAAATGAGTTGCATCATCTTTTCAGAAAGTATTAGACATTTCATTTACTTTTGTTTAGTAATGGTTGTAAGTTAGTCTTTTGGGATAGCTTTTATGTATGGGGGAAGCTTGCTTCTTCAAAATTTCAAAGTTTTTTGAAAATCTCATCCAAATTGATTCTCAAATCAAAAAGAAAATGTTTAATTTTGCTACAGACATTATCATCGGTGGAGAAAATCTTCGGAGAGAGTAATATAGGTTTGTTAAATCTTACGGAGATTGTCTTCAACAATTTCATAACTAATAAGATAGTGACTGATTTCTAAGCCTATGAGTAGTTCTTAAGAGGTATTAATATATTCCCTACAAAAAATTCGTATAAACGGGTACAAAAGAATAGTGTAAAAAATTTACCATACCTTTAAACTTAAATGAGTTACATCATTTCCTCTAAAAGTTATCTCAATTATTTTTATTTGGTAATGGTTGTGAGTTAGTCTACCAAATAAATTTTCTTTATAATTGAAGAGCATTTGATGTGCTTCACTGTCAATATATTCAAATGCTCAAAAGACAGTAATTGAATAAACAAGATGAAAAAAAGAATTTATTTCATTTCTTATATAATAAAATAATTCATTTGTTGCAAAACAGTCCTCAAAATTGTTGTTTGAATTAGCAAAAGTGACAACCATTTTTATTTATAAAATGTTTCAAAATAATCCTCAACATTTAATGATAATCTCCAACATTTTATGAGGTGTAATATAACGTAACAACTAAACAAAATTATCTCAAATTAAACTGAGACTTATCGAGGGATCAAGTTAATTAACATTTTACAATAAATATACACTCCGTTCCACCTCAGTCGTCACTTTAAATTCTCATTGCAATTGCCACAACATTATAATCAAAAGACATACAAAAGACTGAATCTCAACATAACATACTTCGCCTCAAATTCAACCTACCCTCTCATTCCACAAATTTGGATCTTTATTAGGAGGAAAGAAATTGTATTGTATTGTATTGCATTGCTTTGCATTCGTTCAAGCACACAAAGTAAAATTACAATACTGGTGAATCTACTTATGTAACAAATATACGCAACTTTTATGCTTCTACTTAAGTAACTTTGATAAGAATGTTTAAATTTTCAAAAGCTAATGTGTTTACATAGTAGTTCAGCCAATATACGCAACCTTCAAGGAGCAAGGCAATGCAAACAGTACAAAATAGCATTGCATACTAATCAAGTCTGCTTTATTTGCCAAGAAACAGTGGTTATTGCACCACAAAATCCAATGTCTGAAAATTAAAATTCCAGAATTTAAAAGCATACTGCATAAGAATGAATGAAAAATTTATTCTTTTGAAGTGGCATTTTTCAGATATGCAATAAGATCAGCACGTTCCTTGGGCTTCTTAAGACCAGGAAATACCATCTTTGTCCCTGGGATGTACTGCACAAGGATAAAATAATACAGAAATCAGCACATATTGTGGTCAAAACAGCTTATTATTCATAGTAGAAAACACTAAATCTTGAAATGATATTTGAACAAAGAAGCATCAAATGATTAATAATAGCAATTTGATATAGACATATATTTTATGTAATCTAAAAAGAAACACTGAAATACAATCTATATGTTGTACCTTCTTGGGGTTAAGCAAGTAATCATACAAGGTCTTTTCCTCCCAATTCACAGCCATGTTCTTGTTAGCCGCAGAATAGGAATATCCAGGAGTTGTCCCAGATTGCCTTCCAAACAAACCATTCAAATTGGGTCCTAAGGTTGTCAACAAATAAAGCATACATTTTTGTCTTTAGAATATTCATAATTACATTATTGAAGAAGGGGGGACAATAAACTGAAACAAATGACCCAACTGCTTAGACTACGATCAGATACTAGCAGCAGCATAATGGAAAAAGTACACTGAACAATATATCAACAAAATTAAACAAGGAATAATTGATAAACCGTTGAGCTTTGTTCATTCAACCGACTCAACTCAAAAATAAGAAACAGTATCAAAATGAATTTATAGTTTGAGACAATGACTTTCTAATCCCACTTTATTTAATAAATCTTAATAAAATATAGATTTAAGAAATTCAACTATTGAATTAAAAGAATATGTAAACTAAGGGGGAGAGGAGCAAAATCCCTCCGGACTCAATTGCTAACTAACCTCCAACATTTAGGTGAAATGGAGAGTAGAGAAGACGAGTTCACCAAAATTTTGAATACAATGACTAGAATAACTTAACATTAAGTGTCAGATATTAAATGTTACATAAGCAGTAAAATGAAAATCATCAATTTCTTAGTACGAAACCAAAAATTATCACTTTCTCTCAATCAAAATCACTATTACTCCTCTCCTTTGTGAAGCAAACAAAAAGAGTGTAAACAGTGAATCAACATATTTCCTCCAATAAAATCACTCATCTCCACCTTGTGAAGCAAAAAAAATAAGGGTAGTTTACCTTCTCCTCTCATGTCTAAACCAAAACAAATATTGCATTAGAACACTTTCCTCCTCTCATTTGAACCATTGTTTTCAATCACGGATCACAAAAAATAGTTGTTTGTTTAAATTTCCGCTACACTGTAGTGTAGCTATAACCACTATTTGACAACACTTTGTACTAAAATAGCATATCTCAGAGCATATTGATCAAATTCCGCTATGTTAGTGCTATGGGACCGTTATTTGACAACACTTATTTGAACCAATCATTCCAAACACAACCAAGTGTATAAACTTTCATTTAAACTACAAAATACTTCATTATATAATATATTTAAAAAAAACATAAACAAATATCGTTTGCTTCATAATAGTTATTAGTGTCGGACATAACTGAAATTGGTCAAGTAAAGATCACAAATTCGTTAGTCATAAACGAACAAAATTATTATTAAAAAAAAAAACGAAAACCTAATTAGATCTTGAACAAGGCAAGTAGAACGGAAACATTAAGAAGTAATAAATATGAAATAAAAGTTAGAAAAAGGAAAGAGT
>NC_021162.2:62327080-62381472 GCF_000331145.2 Cicer arietinum | reverse complement strand
AAGAGTGAAGAGTAAGGAAGCGTAGATCTGAGAGTAAGTATTAGAATAAGAGAAGAAAACCTTGTTTGTGGCCGGCGCCTTTGTCGACGGTGTGGCACTGAGCGCACTTAGTCCTGAAGATCTTCTCACCGGCTTCGGGGTTACCGGGAGGTGCTTCGTCGAAGGACGCCATTAGAGAAAGATGGAGAAGAAAGCGTGTAACCAATTATTGAAAGATGGTATGGTGTCTGTGAGTGTGACTGAGGAGGACCCCCAAAAGTTAATGGAAACCAGCACCGCCTTTCGCCAGCCACCGAAATCACATTTTTATTTTTTTATTTTACGTAGTTATTCAGAATTTCAAAATTAAAATAATATATATAAACTAAATTTTTAAATAAATTAATATCTTTTATCCACAAATTTTGTTTATATGTTAGAATAAATATTAGTTTTTTATCATTATTGTTTCTCTAGAAGAATCGTGATACATCATACGTGGTGTAATTTTCAGTACTATTCATGAATCTTGAGGAAAAAATAATAATGAAACTTTTTTCTATCATTTTATAAATAAATAAATTAAATATATTTTTAATTTTTTTTAAATTCTTTGAATTTTTGTCTTTTTAAATTTTTATTTATTTATTTAATATTTAATTTTTATAAAAGTTGATGATGTATATTTTAATTAACATTTTCAATGAAGTGTCATAGTTAAAATTTTAAACTATTATTAATTTAATTATTTCATATTTAATCTAATAATGTTTTTTTTAGTTATAGATAAATAAGAGAAAAATTAAATTAAATAGTTAAATTATTTAACTAATAATATTTTAAATTGTTATTCATAATTTCTCATAAAAAAAGTCACTTGAAATATAAAACATAAATTTTTATAAAAAATTATAGATTAAAATTAGTAACAAAAAATTGAAAAGTGATTTTAAGTTTGAATAAGTTTTTCGAATAAATTATAAATAAAAATAAATATTTAAAAGGATTAAAAAGTATATTTAATAAAAAAAATTCAATTTATATATTTAAACTATGAGGATATTTAATATCGAGGACTTTGAAATCGTGATCTTTCACCATTTTTATAATTAATATCATGAGTTTCAATAAGATTTTTGGCTTAAAGCACACAAACCATTTTCGTGAATTCATAATAATAGAGGGATTAAAACTACAATTAAATCAAAAAAATTAAGAAAAAAATATAGACATTTTTTTTTAATAAAATATGGATAAATTTTTAATTGTCTAATGATTTGTTAGTTATTGGTACATTATATTTATTGGATGGCAAAATATTTTAGAGTAACTACTTAAAACATTGTACAATTTTAACATTACGTTTGCATAACTGATTTTTTTTTTTTTTAATGTTTGGTTTTATATTTAGGTTTTGTTTGGTAAAATTAAGTTATAAGTTATAAGTTAGTTCATAATTGAAAAACTGACTAATAGCTGAAAAGTAAGTTGATAGTTGATAGTTAATAACTAATGACTTATAGCTAAAAAATTAATTAATTAAAATTAAAGTGTTTAGTAAATTTATTTTTTAATAATATAAAATGATATAAAACGACATAATTATTTAATTTAAAATAATAAAAAATATGACATTTTTATCGAATCTTTTGTTAATTATTTTAGTCAATCTATTTTTTTGTACTCAATCATTTTTTTAAAATAGTTGTATTTTTTTTCCCAATTGAGTTACATTAAATCAAATGATCAAATAGAATTTGGATTCTTTCAATTTAAATCTCCCTCTATCTCTTCTGAATCCTCTATATTTTTCTTAATTTTATTGTGTTTTTTTTTAAAAAAAGATTATTTGAATTTAAAATTTATGTCATACAGACAAGTAAAATTTTAGACAAATAAAAATCATTTGATATAATATTGAAATACATTAAAATATTTGTTATTAAATACTGTTAATCTTAATAAACTCAATACAATCAAAAAAATAATAATGTGTTAGCAAAAGCTTTAAAACAACAAATAACCATTGTTTTAGAAAACAATATTTAAAAACATATAAAACGGTTTTTGAAAACCAAAAAGCTAAAACACAATCATACAAATTGTTACCAAATGTTTTCTTTTTATGTGGTACAACTACTTTATGATATTTTGTCAAAAAGCACCTACTTTAAGGGATTGAAAGTTTTTGAAATTCGGTTGAACTAATAAATGGGTTATGCCTCTCTAATTTTGCAGTTGAAATACGTGCCATAAAAATCTATTAATGACAAGAAAATTAGCTTGATTAAGGAGGTACTTTAGGGTGATTTGTAAGAATCTAATTTTGCAGTTGAAATACGTGCCATAATAATTTTATTTTATTAAGTAATTATGTTAAGGAATTGATTATGTTTATTAGTAGTGAATTTTTTAAATACTCGAAACAACATCAAAATTATAAGGTAAAGTGGTGTATAAGAATTTTCAAAGGGAAGTTGCAATAGCTCTTATGTGGTCTACAAGCAAGCAACTTTGGTTATGGCACAAGAAACTCGATTATTAATGTTCCATAAAGTCGTGAGAGGACTAACAAAACTCACATACAAAAAGATGTTATATGTGATGTGTGTCTGAAAGAAAAACAAATTTAAAATTCGATCGGGTGTATTTAGATGAAGGTTTTTGAGAGTTCGGAGGAGATTTTTTAAATTAAAACAGTTATAAATATTTTCAAAATAAAAATGAGTTTGATTGAAATAACATCCGATTATTTATCATATTATTATCTAGAAAATTTGTAATTAGTGTTGGTCAAAAATCAATGTTAAAAAGAAAAAAAAAAAACACTATTACTGATTTAACATCGTAATTAAAACTAAAATACTCGAAACTAAAATATATCGAACATGTTCTTTTTGTAAGTTTGTTGGCTGTGTATTTTTTATTTATAAGATATCGGCGAGCATTTATGTGACCGGTCTCAAAGTTTAGAATTGAGAATCTTAAAATTACGATTGTAAGGATAAATTTCACCCACATAAAAAGTAAAAAACTCTTAAATTTGTGATCTAAGTGGAGTCTATGGATCTATATTTTAAATTTATACGTAGATTTTGTTTTTTGAAAATTTTTAATCAATAATTTTTATTTTTATTTTTTGAGACAAAAAGTTTTTAATTTTATTTTGATATTTTTTTTTTTGAGAAAAATTAATTTCTAAATATAATTTTCAATTGACAAAACATTGAGTCAGTGAGGCTCCTCACTTAAACCTATGAAATAATAGGTCGGAACTTTAAAAAGCCATTGACTTAATTGTAGTTTTTGTCTCTTTATGTTCACAATTAGATAAAATTGGTCATCTTATTTTTAAATCCGATAGCTTTGGTTCATCCATCAGATTTTTGAACTAAAAAATGACGATTTGATAAATTTTAAATGACGTGACATACGATTTCATGATATAAAAACATTAATTATTCATATGTTATTAATTAAATTGTAAAAAAAAAAAAATGAAATTGCAAGTTAAATTTTAGAGGGTTTTATTGTGATTTCATGAGTGTTAATCATTTCACATTATCATATCATATGTTACGTTATTTAAAGTACGTCACATTGTTATTTTTAAATTAAAAAATCAAAATGTGAGACTAAAACCTTCGGATTTTAAAATATGTAGACTAATTTTGTGAATTGATACAAATAAAAGAACTAAAACTACAATTGTGTTAAAATTATTTCAATAAGAGAGTTAAGAGTTAATATTAAAAGAGTTAATAGATGACTTTTTAAGAGAAATTTTTAACTTTGAGATATGTTTGACATCTCTACTTGTATTGGGGAAGAATAAGAATATTTTGGAGTTTAAATCATTTTAAATTATTAAAGCTGATACCAATTAAAGGATTTTAAGAAAATAATTATGTGACTCAATGGTTAGAAGAGTGCTAGAAAGGAGACATATTTATTTGAACACAACCTCAAATCAATAATATTTAGACATAGATACATAAATTAAAAAATTTTAAAAATCAAATCATATCATTCAATATTATTTTATTATGTTTTATTTTAATTTTTATTTATTTATGTATATGTATTCAAATCAGTGGCGGAGTTTGACTAAAAAATTTGGGGTGACCGACATAAAAATATAACGTATAAATCAAATATGCAAATAATATTATATAATAAAAAGTTAAGTTGCAATAAACACAAAGTAAAATATCAAATAGTTTAACTACATGACTTAAGAATACCTTAAAATTTGGTGGATATAGCCAAATTTGAGGGCGTTATCTGGGATTACGTTCTAAACATTTTTCAAAGTCATATTTGAAAACTTTAGGAATCTTGAAAAAAAATTCTCATTTTTCAGTGAAAATTAAATAGAAACAAAAACCGAACAATTTGTATGCAACAAAAATCAGCACATGAAATTCAAACAAAAATCAACACTAATATCTAAATTGAAAATCAACATTAACTCCAAACAAAAATCAACACATAAAATTCAAGAAATTAGCACATGAAATTCAATAAATTAGCAGAATTAGCATATGAAATCATCATTAACAACGAAATTGAAATCCGAAATTGAAATTCAAATTCCAAAACAAAACTCCAAACTAAAACTCCAAACAAAACTCCAAAATAAAACTCCAAACAAACTCCAAATATCAATGCTGATGATGAACGAAATTGAAATCCGAACCTTTTGAGTTTTGACGAACGCCCAAGGCGAAGCGAACAGACAAAGGCAAGGCGAGATTGATGAGCAGAGATAGCATCAGCGACGCAAGAGAGAAAGAGAGGAAGAGGATAAGATATTGATTTAGGGTTTTAGATATTATTGTAATTTTCTCATTTTAATAAGGACTAATGACATTTTGGCCATTTTACCTATAATTTTTTTTCCGGTGATCACAACCCTCCTTTCTTAAGCAAGATCCACCTCTGATCTAAATATTATTGATTTGAAGTTTTATTCAAACAAATATTCCTAACTCAAAAATGTATACGAGAGTTTGTGATTAACATTTCTCATTCTTTAAATTTTTTTAAAATCACAAATATATACCAAAATATCAATTTAGTTTTAAACCCAACTCATAAAGACATACTTTAATTAATGCATCATATCACTTAATTACATCTCGATTTATTTAGTTGAAAAAGAACGCATTTTTATATGACACAAGAATAATTAAGTAGTTAAGAATAATGAGGTACCCGTAGTTGATATGACTATATTGTATGTGATTATGAGGTAGTCATAGTTGATATGACTATACTATACACATTGGATGTGATTAAAATCCCTAGGCAGTGTAGATTAGTTTTTAAAGTCTTGTAAAAGAAAGAATCGGTTCCTACAAGTAATTGATAGTTGTCGTCTAAAAGACTCACTATCATATTTCGAAATCGTATCTAAGACTTTAGAATTATATATAAATTTAAATAGTATATACCGTTCCATCTTTAAAAGAAGTATTGATAATTGGCTGCCTAATCCTTTCTATGACATAAGCTGTTAATATTGCCTAATATTTAGACATATCTTATCTTAAAATGTACTTCATACCAATTTTAGAAAAGATGGACACCCAACATTTTATGAGTTCATACTTACTATTTTAAATATATTATACTCAAACCAAATATGAACATGGAAAATTTGATTCCAAATTTTGTACAGAAATTTTTATGGTTTATTCAGAAACTTAAAATGCATTATATTGTGCATATATCTCTGATGTTTCTTCCCTGTTTATTTTCCTAACCCAATACTCTGTTCGCCACTTTATAAACATAAGCTAATTAATTACCACCGATTAATTTACATAAATTTAAATGTTTTTTAGCTGTAGTATTTTTTTTATATGAAAAAAGACGATAAATTTTATTAGAGGTAGATAAAGTTACTTATAGTTAAGTGAAAGTTGTTAGGTTAGTTACATTGATAGCACTATATAAAAGTGCATCATACTCTAATTGTAAAAATAATTATTCATAAAATCATTTCAAATTTTATTTTTCTCTTTAATTATTTTACTTTTTCTTGAGTTTAACCATAATTCTTAATAAATTTCAATATAATTAACTTAAACAATTATAAAGTCTAAGTTTAAACTCAAAACAAAACATCGAACCTAATCGATATTTATCATTTGAATTAAGACTTAATCTAACATTTTAATAAACAAAATGCTCACAACATTTTTTTTTATTACGGGACAAACAAGAAAACAAACTGATGCACTAAAGTAGAGTTGGTTCTTCAAAACATCCACAATCAATTATTATAATTTACAAATGGAGAAATCATTTATTTAATTTGATGCACTAGAACGGATCAATATTGAATCATTGACGATCATGTGCCTCCAAAACATGTTTTCTCAGATTTTTCACAAGGTCATCCATGGTCATGCTGTTTTCTTCATCCATCTGCATCATAGCTATAGCGATTTAGGATTCCACTTCATCCTAGTATTACAAATTAGAGAAAGACAAAAAAAAAAAACACTCTGTATGACTTTTTTAAAGTTAATTAATACACTTCTTAAAAGTGTTCAAATTACAAAGTAACTAAAGTTACTTTTTAAGGAAAACTGAACAATCACATTTCACAAAGATATGTTAAAAAGAGTATGTGGTTAACATTTCTATTATGTATACCTTTTTAGTTTGAAATAAAATATAGACTATGAGAATTTATTAATATATTATAATTAAGCTGGATAATAATGCCCTTGAAATGAAATAATTAATGTTATTTTTTTTAAACAGATATATTCTTACAACTACGGAGTCAAGATACTGAAATATATTTAAGATGTTGATTTCTTCCTACATATATTCTTTTACATATAAAAGATTAAACTTCTGGCTAAATAATTAAGAGACTCAACTATCTATCATTTGTGTCACACTATAATAGTAAAATAATTAGTATTTTATTGAATTAAATAAGATACTAAATAGTTTTATAGTTTCATAATTATTAAAAAAAAGTAGATAGTTTCATACCTGAGCAAAAATGTTAATTACAAGAATAGAAGCACCAAATGGTAATATGCTACTAGTGGTTATAGTGAGATTGAACTTTTCAAGCAATTCATGTATTTTGAGCACTATGTCATTTTGGTTCTCACAATGAATTTTAATGAGTACTTCCTTTTCTAGGACTCTTGCTTCAACCTCGAGTAGCAATTCAGTGTTCCTTTCACAATAGGTACTAGTAGTGCTTTTATTTGAGGAAGCTTGAGATTTCCATATGAATATTGCTGGATCTTTTACTCTCTTATCTATGTTTTGATTTTCCAATTCTTTAATGCGCTGTTGAAGATGTTTCGTGTAGTTTATAGCTTCATTAAGTACATAACACTTGTCCATCTACAATTACAAATTACAATTAAGTCAATATATCAAAAATTAACTTTTAACCTTAAGTTAATTTAAAACAAAATGAGAAAAAAAATTATTAATCAAATGACACTAACTAATTACAAAATTACAAAACTAAACTCTTATCTTTCAACTATTTAGTGAAAAGACCTTCACTTATATTAGAGTACACAAAACACAACATGTTTGTGTAAGACAAGTTTTTGATAAATTTAAACAATACATTCGACAATAATACAGCACTAAACAATAATTCTCTAAAAGTATGTATATAAAAGTATAAGTGCAGGATGAGCTGTAACTAGAAAAATGTAATGAAAAAAAAAGATATTTATTTTATAACTTTCATCTAATACTGACAGTTTATGAAATTATATCATGACAATTTTCTTAAAGTGGTACCTGACTTTTATTCATTAAACAAGAAACAAAAGAATTTGCGTCATGCCTGGTAAAGTATCATCATTTCACTCCCAATTAACATAAGGACTTTATTCTTTGATAACTTGTAAGTATTTTCGGTTCTTTTTGGACCTAGAAATTTGTTATGATTCTCAGGAGTCCCGAAATATAAATCATCTAAATTTTTTATTATAAAAAAAAGTAATTTATGCCATAATTTTTTATAAAAAATTGAGAAATAAAAAATTATTATTGATAATAATAATATTAATAACCATTTTACAACAGTCGCATAAAAAACTTAAACAATGTCTTAAAATTACACTATCAAAGTCTTACCATTGATGGTCATCTTACTTTAAACTAAAATATTTATATAACAAAAATCAAAGAAAGAAAAATTATTACTGCGTATTTGTTAAAGTGACACCAACGCTAATAATCATTTTATGATTATTTTGACGTGATATAAGTTTCTGTTTTGATATTATAAAATCAAATTTTTGCAATTGAACTCATACCTCATTGACAATATATTTATTGACATAAACACTTAAATAAATGCTGAAAAGAGCTTGCAACAAATACTTTGAGATACGTGTATAAAGTATTTTCGGCCTAATAAACTTTTTGAAATAGCGTATAAAAACACACTATCAAAGATATTGAATAAGAACTTAATTAAATTCATATGATTGCATTTTTTTAAGCTAACTTTAGAATAGATTTAAAAGGAGAAACTAACCTTTTTCAAGCCAGGTATAATGGCTGAAAGTGCTATGATACTCTCTGTTAATTCCTTTCTCCTTTTTCTCTCAGCCATTAAATGATCTTGTATCTCAGATTCCCTTTTAACCCTTTTTGTTGCTTGATTCACCTTTGGTTCAAATTCAACACCATCATGTGATCTTTTATTTGACATTTGTTCAATGATTGGTTCAACACTTGAGTTATCAAAAGATAAAAGATATGTGGCTGGAGAACAAACACATCTTTCCAAAGACATTATTGAGTTGGAGCTATTACTTTTCTCATCAAAAGGTAAAATACTATTTGTGGGGCTAGTGGCATTACCTTCAACATTAATTATGGCAACATTAGTACTATTATTATTTTGGATTTTATTGGAAAAAATATAAGAATAGGACTCACATTCAGGTTGCTCAAGCATGATATCTTTAAGGAACTCTTGCTCATCATCAATTGAACTATTATTTTGATTCAATTCATCATCTTCCATTTCCTATGACAATTCAAAGAGAGAGAAAAAATTGTTATGTACCAACAAGAAAATCATATGTACTTTGAAATTTAATTTTAGTAATTTATGTGTTGATCATAGTATATATATGAGTGTGATGATTTACCATATAAGAACTCAAACTCTCCAATAAATCCTCCATTTTTTTTGCAAATTGAAGAGAACCCTTAGAGTGGCCCTTTGCCTAAGACTAGATGATATAGAGTAGATAGGTACACATTGCAACTTATTATATAGTGAAAAGTGCAAAAATTGTGTCCATTAAATTCACGTTTTGAGCTGGAGTGGTCTTGGCCACACATAATGAGACCAATAATATATGTTTTTTTTTTATCATTATTAAGGATTATTTATTTTTAAATAGTTAAATTGTTATGCACTATTGATATAAAAAAATTATATTATCAGTATACTATAATAATTCATATTTGTAATTTTAATAGTAATCATAATAAAGATTAAACAGTTTTAATTACCTGACAAGTAATCTAATGTAAAATATCTTTATACGATTAGTGTATACAAATTAAGTTGATTTTAAACAATATCGCATCTTAGCGTACTAAATCAAGATTTTATCTTTTTAAAATTAATATAATTTACATATTGCTATTGTTTACAATGTTAGTTTCTGAATCGGGATATCTTTCAGCTTTCCAACATTTCACAACATTTTCATTCTTTTTTTAATGACCGGGTTCTAATTTTGAAAAACACGACAAAAACCTTTCAAATGCACTACGTTTTATAAAATTCCTATAAAAAGATAGATTTGATCGCATAATGACTTACAATATACTAGTGTTATATAGACTAAATTGTTTTATTATCCTTAACTTAATTGTTAGTTTTATTTTTTATCCTCTAAATATTTTTTATTTCATTTTGTTCATATAACTATATTTTCGTAAGTTATGTTGGTCAATGTTGTTATTTTGTGAAAAAAATGTTGACTCGTGTACATGTATTATTTTGGGATTAGATAAAAATTAAGAGTTTGTTTGATTCACATTCTAAAAGTTCTATTTTAGTATTTTAAGATTTAAAGACTAAAAAATTTGTTTTAAAAACTGTTTTGTAATACTATTTTTAATATTATATTTTTTAAAACTAAAAAAACAAAACATATAAATAATATTTTACTTTTCATTTTTTCATTTTTTTATTTTTTTAACTCTAGTAAAAAAATTGTTTCAAAAACAATTTTCTATAATTTATTTATAAAATAGTTTTTTAAAACTAAAAAGTAAAATACAATCAAACAAACTCTAAATCTCCATTCTTCTTCTTCTTCTCCAAAAGTAGGGGTTTTCATTTTCTTTATCTCTATCATATTTTTATTTGAATTCCATTCACTCTCACATTCTCCTGCTAAAAATCGATAAAAATTGTGTATTGAAAAACAATCTTAAAGGCAAAGGGTTAATGAGTTTGATTGAAATTGAAAAATCTTGATAAAGTTCCACATTTATTAAAATTATAAACGAAGAGGGAGACAAATGTTATATATATATATATATATATAGATACACATTTCTTAAAAATATAAAAAAAGAGAGAGACAAATGATATATATATATATATATATATATATATATATATATATATATATATCTTATTCTTTTATTTTCTTTTATACTCTTATGTTATAGTATTGTAAGATGTAGTTCGTATATTTTCTTTGGAGAGTGTGAGTGTATTGGAGGTCATGAGGTTGTTTAAGTAAAGTTTATGTGTTGTAACCATTTTCATATATTGTTATTATTCTTTAGTTATCGTTCGACAGTGGTCGTGATTTTTTCTTCGATTTTAAGTTTCCACGTTATAATTTTGTGTTTAGGTTGTGTTATCTAAATTTCTCTATGTCTATTTTTTCTAACATCTAGCAGATACTTTTGATTCGATCAAGGGAAATAAAATTCTTAGTATGTTTTGTGGCTGCGGCATTGTCCATCTTTCACATAAGAAAAGAAGGGTGACCGTGAGAAAGTGTTGTTTGGAAATGTTCTAGTTAGGAAAGACTTGATTTTTAAGTGGCCATTTGTGGCTCGTCTCTCTTTCCTGATATCCTATCTGGTGCGCGGTTACAATATGTCAAGTTCGGAAGTTTGACATAGAGAAATTTGATGGAAGAATCAACTTTGGTTCGTGCAAAATTCAAGTCAAATGTGTGTTGATATAATCAAAATTACACAAGGTATTGATTGCACAAATGCATTGGTTAACATTGATGCAAGATGTGTTCTAAGATTATGTTGATTATTGAAGAATTTTTCGAGACAACGATATGATAATTGCACCATAAATTTGCACCGTAGTTTTCAACATGTAAAAGAAACTCTTGAAGTGGTTTAACTTCTAGTGAAATTTCTTGAGGTGGTTTAACTTCAAGTGAAATTTATTGAAGTGGTTTTACCTTCAAGTAAAATTTATGGAAGTGGTTTTACCTTCAAGTAAAATTTATGGAAGTGGTGTAGCTTCATGTAGAAATTCTTGAAGTCGTTTAATTTCAAGTGAAGTATACTTGTTATGGTGGAATATGATAGTTATTTTGAACTATGATTATCGTTGTAGACAATAAAAATTGAAGATGCATCAATTTCAATCAAGGTGGAGATTGATGAGTTTGATTGAAATTGAAGAATCTTGAAAAAGTCTTATATTGTTTAAAATTGTAAAGACAAAAGAGGGACAAATGTTATATATATGGCTATAATTATTTATTATAAATCTCAACAGTTAGAAATACTTTAAGTTTATATCTTTTTTTCTTCTTCTTTTTTCTTATACTTTTACGTTAAAGTGTTGTAAAATGTAGTTCAAATATTTTCTTAAATTCAGTTTTTCCCAATAATATATATATATAGTCAATGAAGGATCTTGAACTGAAAAATTAAAGTGGTTAAATAAAAAGTTATAATATTTTATTATATATAAGAATTTTAAATTTTAAATTTATAAAAATATATTGACAATCAAACTTTTAACATTCTTCAAATAAAAATAGTAGATCAATTTTTGCATTAACTCTCGTGTACTTACCACAAATATTATTAACTCTATTCACTAAAAAAACATACTAACTGAATTCTACAACTTACATGTTTGTGGTTTGCATCGGTTAAAAATAAGTTTGATGTTTACTTTTAACTTATAATAATTTCATTAATAATTATGTATCCACAATAAATATTTAGTTATTTTACAAGCACAATTAACCCATTTTCTAATTAAATTTTTGAAAAATTTACCTAGAAGAATTCGTCCCATACATGACACAGGTTCTTACATTAGTTTTCACATGGCCAAATTTAAAGTGTTTGGTCGGTTCAACTAAGCAAGAGAGCATAACTCACACGTATTAATATTCATCCAATACATTTTTTAAAAGGAAAAATTTACTTTGACCTAATGTGAATTTTGAGTTTTTTTTTTTTTTTTTTTTTTTTTTTTTTTTTTTTTTTTTTTTTTTTTTTTTTTTTTTTTTTTTTTTTTTTTTTTTTTTTTTTTTTTTTTTTTTTTTTTTTTTTTTTTTTTTTTAATTCAAACTCGGGAACAGGAGCGGATGATATCTACTTTGAACCTACCCGTATAAAATATTATTTATTATTTTTAATATATATTTATTTTATATAGTATTTGGTATTTATTATAAATTTTTATCTCAAGAAAAATATAGTTTAATGATTTTATGTTATCATTGTCTAACAATTATACTTTTATTATATTAATTACAATAATTGAAAGAGTATTCACTTTTTCAATTAAAAAAATGGTGTTTCTAAATATTCAATATTGATTACTAGTTATAGTTTAAATATATCTTTGATCTCAATAAATATATTATTTTTTAAATTTAATATTTATAAATTTTTTTGTTTGGATTTAGTCCCTGTAAAATTAGAGACGTTCGATTTGGGTCTCTAACGTTAAACCAACATTATAAAAAAAGAGTACCGAAACATCTGACTCTATAAATGCACATCAGTACAATATATTATAAATTAAAATATTTTATATTATTAATTAATAAATTTATTAATTATTATTTAATAATTAGTGTTATTGAATATAAAAAAAAATATATGCATATCAATTAAAAGTGGAGTTTATGAATTTTTGAAAAATCCGTCTTCTTCTATTCAACGACAGTTTGCTAACTCTTTTTTTTGTAACTTTTAATTTGACGTCGGTGACTAAAACCTATTGTCTCTAATTTTACATCGATTAAATTTTAAAAAAAAATACTTTCAAAATTAAAATAAAAAAATGACATAGTTGCATAGACCAAAGGCATATTTAAAACTTAAATAATTTAAAAAAGATGGTGTATTGGCCCTGTAATTAGAAAAATGTTCAAAAGAATGTGTCTTACATGTTGTCTTTAGCATTCATCTTATAGTAACATGTTTTGTATTTTCTGACAGAATAAAATATGATTTTTAAATGTATTTGTGCTTTCGTGACGTTTAGATTTTTCTTTTGAATATTCAAAACGTTTAAATTAAGGAAAAAAATGGAGTTAAAATTTTCTTCATTTTTTTCTCTACTGTTATAGTTTTAAGATATTTTTTAGTGTATAAAAATATTTGAATTAGATATTATATTTTATATTTTCAAAACTTTGAAAATTAAAAAATGACAAATAGAGACGATCCTAAATCAGAACAAGACAGATAAGGAAATGACAAAAGTAGAAATTGAAAATAATTCGTATTAAAAGTTGCATAGTTGCTATTATTATTTCTTTTGAATAATGCATAGTTGCTATTACATACTGCTAGTAAGAACTCAAGTACTGTAGGACAGAAAGAATAGAGCGTGGTCCCAATATTTTCAAAACGGTTAAATATATTTTATTTTATTTTTAATTTTTAAATTGTTCGTATTAAATAATGGTCATTTAAATTTTTTCTTTTAGCAAAAATAGACCTCATTATTGAACTTAGTTAATGAATTCACACGTGAGGCCGATATACATTATTTTATTTGATGTAACATTATTAATATTAAGATTGAAATACACTTTTTGCACTCTAACTTTTTAAATCTGACTATTTCAATCTTCAGATTTTTAAAATAACACTTTCAGCTCTTTCATTTCAATCTTTTTTTATAAATTGATTTACAAAAGAAACTAAAGATCTTATTTAGCCTTATTTTAAATTACTTACATAAAAAAAACTTAATCCCCAAATTAAAAATTCTTAACCTTCTTCGGCCAAAAAAAATGACTCCTAATCGTCTACCTTCCTCCTCAAATTTGATGGGAATTTTAGATGACGATCCATTGAAACTTAAACAAGAAGTAATTGTTTAAAGCGGATGATAATTCCAAAGGGAGGGACACCAACAAAAGGGGTTAAGTTCTTGTCTAAGCAAATAACCATATTACTTTTGCAAATTGATAGAAAAAATTATTACATTTTAATCAAATTTATCTAGATTATTTTGGTATATTGATAAGGTGATGGACTACGGATTAATGAATTTTTATAATTTTTTTTATTATAATTAATGTCTTTTTTAGAGTAGCGACAGAAAAGTAGGTAATAATAGTTTAATGTTTTTTTTGTCATTTTTAATGAATAACACCCATTATTGGTGAACTCCTCATTATTTAAGTGGGTCCTATTGAGTCATAAATGCCTTAAAACAAACCATTGAGTTCTTTTTTATATTGAAAAAAATCACAATGAGTCTCACAATCTTTTATATATAATGTTAAAATGAATCCCAAATTTATATCACATTCAACACATTGTTGGTGTGACTAGCCTACATTTCCTTTCATTTTCTTAAAAACGTAATGATAGTTTAAATTAATAAACTCTTTGCTTAATGAAAAACTCGTTTTTATATCGTGGTAAATTTTAAGTGAAAAACTCAAAAGTAAACTGTTAAACATATTGAACCATTGAAAAACCTCACATTAAAAATACTCTAGAGAACCATATCCAGGTCAGATTCCTAAAGGCCTATTATGATATGCTAACAGCGCTATCACATAAACAATTTTCTATTTAACCTAAGATATATTTATTTATAGGCTCTTTCACATAAAATAATTTTCTATCAACCATACGTTTACATGCCATTTTTTTTTGTCTCATCTATCTTATTTTATTATAACAAGTGACATTAGTCCTTTATAATTTATACCTAATAAATGATTTTACATTCATAACTTTAACAACGTTTATATTTCATAGAATAATAATTTTAACGTGTTTTCAACATTTGAATAAAATTTATTTTTCTATAAAAAACCTAGATAAGGCAACAAAAAAAAGTGTTTTTACTATCAACTTTTTATGGATTAAAATTCAAATTTAGATAAATTTAACCACTTATCGTATTATCATATAAATACTTATGTATAAACTATTTTTATAATAAAAAATAAAATAATATAAACCATTTTTATAAATTATTCTAAATAACTTATAGAAATAAATTAAAAATAGTTTATAAACATATTATAAGTTATTTTCTAATATCTCTCAAATAGTCTAAAAAGTATTTGTATCAATAGATAAACTCATCCAAGCTAAATTTACTTTACACCGTATTGACCAAATCTCATATTTCAATATCATATTTGCCTCGTCCAAAATGATATATAACATGGAACATTGATTTCAGACTTCAAGATATCAATTGTTATCTCTTCACTAATTATCTAAATTTAAATGGTCGGGTGCAGGTGAGAAAAATAAGATTCATGGTTGCCCAAACCCGACCACTTATTGTTTGATAAAAACTTACACAAGCATTGACAAAAATATTGAAAATCCAATATTTTTTTAAAAAAAAAAAACATAAATTTGAAAATAAAATGACAAAAAAATTTAAAAAAATAAAAGACATAAAAAATTACACGAGTATTGACAAAAATATTGAAAATCCAAAATTTAAAAAAAAAAAACATAAATTTGAAAATAAAATGACAAAAAAATTAAAAAAAAAATAAAAGACCATTAAAAAGAAAAGTTAACCCAAACCAACCCACCCACATAACCCATTAACCAAAATCGCCTAAACCTATAAAAAAATCAATATAATTGGGCATTTAAATTGTAAGCTCAGATTTGGATGGATTGACAAAATTGGCCCCCGATGCTCAGCCCAGATTCACTTCGACAATTTTTCATCTTCTTATTAAAGAGTTAAAATAAACACATTGGATCCATTGTGGGTAACAATTTATTTTGAATCTCACGCATATTAGAGTTTGAAAGCTTATAAGACGTAATGATAGACCATACACATTGAATCTTTCTCCCTCTCTCCCCATAGGAAGTTTTCCTTTTCACCATCTCCCTTGGCATCGAGGCTGCCGACGAGACTGTCAAAGCCTCCCACTCCTTTCTCCTACCCAAAGATTCAATACTGTTATCCTCCACACTGATTTTTTCACTTCCTCCTCTTCCCTCTCATACACCTTCTTTCCTCATCGGAAACAGCGGAGTGCAGAGAAAGAAGAGGATGGTTTCAATTGAATTTTTCTAAGGAAAAACACAACAACCAAAGGAATGATGATGGTTTCAGCAGAATTTTTTGTGCTGTTCAGTTATTAATGTCAAAACCAGATAGTGGATGTTCTTGAATTGATTGAAGATTTCTATGTGGATTAGGGTTTAAGGGTGGAAGAGACAAGAGAGACATGTAAATTGTTAGGAGCATCTTGTGTGGTTAATGCATAATAAGTTCTTATGAGCCCACTTCAACATGGGTTTTTAATCAAATGGAAACCTTAGGTTTAAGTTAAATACTTCAAATTGAGATAATTAATCATGTTAAAAGGAAATTAGATGCATTAGTACATAATGCACACTTTGTATGAGAAAAGGGCTATGTAAAAATGGAATAAAAAATTATTATATTGTATTATGAGCTTTAGATAATTTTCTCACCTCATGACAGCTCCATCAATATTATTTCTTAGGCACATTAAAAATTAAAACATCACAGTTGAAATTAGAGCCCTTCAAAAATCCAGTATTTGTTCTTTCACTAACAAACTTCTTACAGAAAATTCATATTATTTTCAACAGCACCAACCCTTTCACTTCAATTCGAAAGGGTAAAGGCAAATATAACACGAGAAACCAGATATTGGGAAGGTAAAGATTGCACTGATGTTAAGTTTAACATGAAACCAAATAGGAAAAAGACTCTTTGGTTAACTTAACTAGCCATGGGGTGGTTAGAAACATACTCAATAGCAAGATGACAAGAGTCGATTTTATCAGCTTCCTTATCTGGGATCTCAAGCTTGAACTCCTCTTCGAGTGCCATTACAATTTCCACATTATCCAAGCTATCCAACCCCAAATCCTTCTGAAAATGCACTTCTGGAGTAACCTGAGAAACCATTAAACCCAAAAAATATATATATAAGAAAGTTGTGCATGGCCAAATATGCAAGATGAAAGAAAAATAGGAATAAGAACAAATTAAAAGTTGGGGTTCAAGCTGTGCATCTCTCTACAGAAGAATATTTGTAATATGAGTAAGAAAGAAAAACTATCTAGATACAGGATGAAGAATGAAAACAAATTCTAAAGGGATAAAGGAACATAAGATGTTTTAAAAACAATTATGGAAGTTGCTAAAACGATTATGACTGGCAGAAAAGTGGTTAACTATGAGGAACAGCCACTGAAGTGGGGGGCATTCTCATCAATGGTTTTTCTGAAGCTGATGTTTTAAAGGTATGGGAACAGCCCAGTTTCAGATTTAATATAACTGTACTATGACAATGACTTGATAACAATTAGTCTTCAAGCAGCAGTTAGAAAGTTGTAACACTTAGCTGATGTAAGAAAACTCCAACTCCGTCGAAAAATATGAATGGGAAAGATAACAATAGAATGGGAAATCAGACAGTCGAAGATAGTGAATTAACTAGCCCTACACAGATTGTATTTGCGGCGAAGCAGGACTCCATAGTTCTTATCATATATAACTGTGAGCTCCTAAATACTGGGCTATTGTGAACTAAAAGAATGAATAAGACTATAGATATTCAAAACAAATACTAGTAAATGTATTGTTGGCTCAAACTGTCATCAGCTTTTGAAGTGAATTTGAATACATTGTAGATTGTGAAAAGAACAGTAGAAAAGTCACTTATGAAATCCGAAAGCAAAGTGTCTATATATAGGTTTCAATAGATAGATGGTTTAGTCTCTCACAGTAGTGAAGTGTGTGTTGTGAGTTAGGGGCAGCAGAAGGATTTAGAAAATGTGGCTTATTTTTCAAGAATGAAAAGTAGAAGGCAAAAAAATTAAGATCAAGGATAAAAGAGAGGGATGGGTCCTAAAGGAAGGAATCAAGAGTGAATCAAAGCAAGGGGACTGTCTTCCAGTCCCGATCTCCTTTGCATATCAAACCTGAAATGCCTTTATAAATAGGAGAGCTTTTCAGATTGTAGCGTAATTTTCCAGTTTCCACGTTCTGCTCAGGATGTGTGCTATATATAAACAACCAAATGAGGGGAATTCAAATAGTTTATTACAATTGTCAAAAATTATGCTTTACTGAAATATGAGAGTCCAAATTCCTTTCAACTCAATATTTAAAAATAAAAAACTACAGCCATATAAAATCCAAATGTACAAGCAAATATGTATGAACTATGAATAACAACTACTTTATCAAAATGCCATGGAGAAAGAAACCTCACTAGTCACACCACTTATTAAGGTATGACTGTAGACACCTAACCCTTCCAACACTTCACAGTGATAATGCCCATTAAGAAAAACATTGAAGGAAATCTCAACACAAATTTAGCCAAAGTGCGTTTAGTTTTTCCTATAAAATGTATCTCAGTTGAATAATAAATTATCAGCTTAAAAATGCAACACAATTTTCTCTTGCACAAAATATATCTCATTAAATCTTCATATAATTCCCCACATGACCAAACAGACACTGCCAAGATAGTTAGTGAGCTAAATCTACAAATTAGGGATACACATTGGAAAGATGGTTAATGAGTTAACCTTTTAAATTCTGAGAAAACCATTTAAGCTTTCAACAGAATAACAATTTGGGATGCACATTTCACATCTCTCACACTCCTTAACAACAGAAACACCACCCACATGGTTATTAAGGTAAATTTCCAAACTGTGGGGAAAAACCTTTTGGAATATATCAACAGAGTAATAAATAGGGTTCCCTATTACACAATTTTCACAACCCTACACAGATGGTTATTGATGTAAAATTCCAAACCTTAGGGCAACCGATTTGAACAAAACAACATAATAACAATTGGGAATGCCAGTTTCTCAAATTTATTCCATCATTTTCACAGTAATTAATAAAGAGAAAAAAGAATGGAAAATGAAGGGACCTTGGAAGGATCGACTTTGGGGAAATCTTTGACCACAGAGAGGACTCGATCGATGACCTCTTCTTTGGTGAGATGATCGTCGTGTGAAGACATGAAGCGAAGGCAACCATTCCATGGTTGGAATTTTGGAGTAGCTTGGAGTGGGACGCGAACATGGCGGAGTATGGCTGCTCTCAGTGCCATTTTTCTCAATCTCTCTCTCTCTCTTTGCAAAGGAGTGTGTGTTAGACAAGCTTGCGACACGCACGATATAAGAAGGGTTCAAGGTAGGTGCTCAATTATATTTATTTTGGTGAAATAATAATAATAATTTTAGTCTTAAGAGAGAATACGGATTTAGTTATAATGATTTTTCATATACTTTAATTAATTACTTATTTCTTCGACGAACCGTAAATTATTAAGATTCTCTTCTCTTATTAAATATTATAGGTTAAAAAGAAATTTAACAATTGATATAAGAAAATGTTAAAGTGACAATCTTTTAATATACTTCAATAATAATTAACCAGATCATTCACGTTTATTAATTTTTGACTTGTTACTGAATTCATTCCTTGTCAAAACCATTTAACTTTTTTTTTTTTTAATATTATTTAGATTTTGAGCCCGTTGTCTTCCTTTAGAGTATCGTAGAAGCTTTGGGTGCATCCTAGAATCTGGGCTTTTGTTTGAACAGACGACATTTCCTTTTGTAGCTGCTGTTTGATAGAGCTTCCTCATATATATATATATATATATATATATATATATATATATATATATACGAGGAAGCTCATATATATATATATATATTTATATATATACACCGTACCTCTCTCATTTCTCACCCTCTAATCTTCTTCAATTCCACTCTTCATTTTAAGGGAGCCTCTAATATGCACCTTCAAAAAAACAATCAATGGGTAGACCTTTATAAAATAACGGATATAATAGGTCATTATATTAAGGTGTTAGATATGATTTAAGGTATTAAGGTAATTAGAAGTTATAATTAAATTAATTATGTGAATTACGTCAGATTTTATATTTTTTAATATTTTTTTTCTTTTAAATTCAATCATAATTCTCGAAATGATATATATAAATAATTATTTTGCAATTTTTTTTCAAAATTTGTTAAGAAATTCTTTATCGAAGCATTTATTTTACCTTCTCTAGTTTCAAAAGTTTCCAATCAAAATTCAAAATTTCCAAAAACGTTCCTGTTGTTTTGGTTGATTTTCAATGATGTCTTATCTAATTGTGTCAACTACTCAGAATTTCTTCGTCAAGGGGTGTATATCAGTGACTTCAAATTTTGGTACAATCTCAAGAATATCTAGATGAAGAAAATATTAAAGAAGGTGTTCCTTTGAGTGATGGTTCATGCCAAATACCCATAATTTTTTTTTTCAAGCACTTGAAATTTATGGCAACTGTTTATTTTGTTTGGAATGATAAAAACAAAAATCTTATGTTGGTGATCATTTTTGAAGAATTGAGTTTGAACAATTTATGGGGTATTGTTGAAATCGCTAATTGGAACAAAGTTCAAATCTCGAAGGTTTTGTACTACATTTAGTTTTCTTTTTCGATCTTCTGCCTTTCACCTTGAAGATTTGCTGATTTACTCTTCTGAAGTCAGGTTTGGATTTCATGATTTGCCACTATTATATTGTCAATCTTAGTTATTTGCCACCGATTTTTTTTTAGTTATTGTTGGTTTTTTTATTTATATGTTTTTACTTTATTTTTCTATCTACTTAAAATATTCTTTTTTTATCCTATAATGATTAAGTTTGTTAGTCAAATTTAATAATTAAAGATTAAAAATTTAGATTTTTATATATAGAGTTAATGTTGTAGATACATTGAAATATTTTTAAGTTAGTATAAAGAAGACAGAAGAATTTAACGAGTTATAGATTTCGGCTGCTACTATTTTATAGTTCAACTTTTTTTTTGTGATTATAATTTGTATTTTTTTTATTAATTACATTATATTTTATTTTATTGTATTATTCTTCTTAAAATATTATTACACGCTTCTAATTTGTATAACTGTTAAATATAGATAGTAAGAGTTGGTTATGATTGAATATAAAACAGTTAGATATCTTTGAATAAGTAAGTTACCTTATAGGTCCTATATAAAAATGTCTCTTAATGCTATTGTATCATAAAAAAATAATTCACACTATCATTTAAATTTTATATTTATTTTTCATTTTTTTTAAATTCAACGTGATTTTCAACCGGAATAATTGGATATAGATCATATATATTTGTGAGATAAGATTCTTTTTTTTTTATTTGGGAGTTTTGCCTTTTTCGCTACTATCCCTATACCACCACACAAACCAGACCGCGGTTGTGAACTCTTGTTATAGTCAAGTTGTTTTTACAAAAAACAATCCATTTTAATAATAAATTTGATCAATATGTATGGATCTAAAGAGGACAACACTATATATAAGTTTCATTGCACAGATTGGATCTGTGTTGGGGTTTTATCCTCATACACAATCTGTATCAAAACAACAATAATATGTTGTGACAACATCTTCTCCTACTACTAACAAACCCACAACCACCATTTAGATTTGCCCCTGTCAAATTAGATAAAGTGGTTTCTAAAATATGAACCCAAATCGAAAACCAAAAATGAAATCCCTATCACGAAACGGTTTAGGCAGTTCGCGAATCTCGTCGACATATCGTGACGGCTATATTATTAACTAGTGTGTAACCCGTGCGTCGCACAGATACAAATTGTTATTTTAATAAATATATTGTTATATAAAGTTATATAATATAATAATTTGAATTAACATTGACATTCAAGACATAATTTTATTGACATTGACATTAAAGACATAATATTAATTTTATCATCAATTCAATTCCATACAAAAAAATACGTACAATAAACAAATATAACTGTAAAAAGAATGTCGTCTACATGTTTACAAATTATTGAAAATTTCTTTGTATACAATATTTTTGGTGTCAGTACATGACTTTCCTTCTTCATCTAAAATAACAGTCTTCAATCCTTCACTGGACTTTACTCGTGAAATAGCCACATAGAACTGATCATGAGTAAATACAGGTCGCTTTAAATACAAACTAACTTGAGAAAGAGATTGACCTTGACTCTTATTTATGGTCATTGCAAAACACAACGACAATGGAAATTGTCTTCTCTGGAATTTAAATGGGAAAACTGGATCAGATGGAACCAAATTCATCATTGGTATATAAATCTTATCACCGATGTTTTTTCCCGTGATCACAGTTGCTCCAATAATATTTGTACACAGTTCATTTATGAGCAATCTTGTTCCATTACATAGTCCATTAGCTTGATCAATGTTCCTCAAAAGCATGACTGAAACACCAATCTTTAATCTTAATCGGTGATTTGGAATTCCTGAACATTTCATGTTATTCAAAAATTCTGGTGTGAACCAATCTCCCTGCACAACACAATTTTCATCAGAAAGGACAAAGTCTGAACTAATCTATTCCTTTTTCCCTGGAATTAATGATAAAATATAATCATTAACGATATCTACAGTATCATGAGTCGGAGCAAGTATTGTCTTCTCTTCATAGTATTTCGAATTGTTCATGTTCTGTAAAAAAAAGTGGATATGTCAATTCAAACAAAGATAATAGACGCATCACCAAGAGAATTACGCAACTCCCTCACAAATGGTAGTCTCAAATCGAGAAATAAGAGTTTTTCGCACTGTTGCTTCCTAATTATATGAAACACAAATTTGTTAAATTAATAACATAACAAATAAGTTTGTGTATAATTTAAAACTTTGAACTTATAAAAGAAAGAATTAAACCTTGTCATCCATCAATACCATTTCTATCGCATAAAATTTATTTTTGACATTCAGATCAGACAGAAATCATAATTGCACAACTCTAACAACCAAATTTCACTCATTTTTTGGAGAAATTGAAGCAATAAAATCTGATTTTTTTTCCAGACATCGGAGAACGATGTACACAAAAATAAATAACGAATCTTTGGAATAGAAAAAATTAAGAGGAAATTGTGTATAGATATGAGATAATATAAATGATATTTATAAAGAAGACACAAAAAATGAGAGATTATTGAGGAGAGACGGTTGACGACGAATTAAGAAGGAAAGTCTGAAGACATAATTCGTAAAGTAAAATAAATTTTTTAATTAAATTAATTTGAAGCGTGGTGTATTGTATTGTATTTTTTATTTTTTAACTGACCATTAAATTCTCAATGGTGAAATATAAATTGTGGTGTATTGTATTTTATTTTTAATTCATTCTTTTTATTTTTTAATTAGCCATTAACTCATACAATTACCTTCAAAAAAACTGTCAAGTGGTGTATTGTATTTTATTTTTAATTTTTTAATTGGACACTAAATTCTCAACGGATGCATCATGTATAATGGAAGTTTAATTGTTTTTTTTTTATCTTTTATTTTTAATTCATTATTCCTATTTTTTAATTGACCATTAACTTCGAACAAGGTCGTGATGTAATGGAGGTTTTATTTTTTTCTTAAAAAAAAACTTTTATTTTTAATTCATTTTTCTTATTTTTTAATTGGTCATTAACTTCTCAACAGACGCATATGTATAAAGTCGTGATGTAATGGAAGTTAAATTTTATTCTAAAAAAAAATGTATTATTTCTATTAATAGAAATTTGATATATTCCTAACACCCTATTTAGCTAATTAGTGTCAAACGTGTCAAATTATCATATTTGTTTTATTATAATGTATAGATTACAATGACTAACATGCAAAGTACAAAGTAATATTCAACAATTAAAAGAATTTATAATCGATTTTAAAAACAAAGTTTGTATGTAAAAGAAAAACTATTTTAGAATTTCATATATATGCTAGTCATAAAATTTTGTATGTAAAAATAAACGATTTTAGAATGTCATATATTATTTTGTACTTTGTGTATTAGTTCTTATGATTAAAATTAATTATAATCTTTTTTAATTGTGATAAAGAGAATATAAAAGGAAATGAAATAGAATATGAGTCTAATAATTATATATCAATAATATAAGATAGTTTTACTCCATCGTCTAATTACAACCCATCACTTTAATATGTAAACTTAATTTATAACTTTTTTTAAAAGTAACTATCACGTTATTTATTTTATGAATTAGACGGTTGACATTTGATTTAAACACTAATTCAAAAATAAAAGATAAATATAGTATTTAATTTTTAAATAAAAAATAAATATTAACAATAAAGATCAAATCTACATATAATTTCACCGATGTTTCAACTTTTACTATTTGACTATTTCTTTTGTCATTAATATTGCCACAATCATTTATGACATTACTATTTGAATTTCTAAAATATTTTTTTAAATTGAAAATAATTTATGACATTTATTACTTTGAGGAAAATTCAAAATCTAATTTGATTGGCAGAATAGTGGAAAGTTCAAATTGAGCTGGATTTCATATCTTACAATGTGAGGTATCCGTTTTTAATGTGGATCAAAAGTCAAAAGTAACATATTCTTAAGACAATCTTGCTTATGAGTTTCTCCTTAAGATGTTGCACGCATATGCCATAGTGAAGTGTCTCTATTGATAAAATTTACCATCAACCACCGGTGTGTAGAGAAAGACTCTATTGTATTTTCAATTTTATTTTTCTTTCGATAATGATATATTTTGTTAAAAAAATATACTCTATAGTTATTTAAGTTAGACAAAAATATTAAATTAATTATTTAATGTTTTTTTTTATCAAATTAGTTGTTTATGTTTGTAAAAATTACAATATTTTAAATAATTTTTAGTTTTAATTTCATTTTAATTAATTTTAGTTAAAGACTTTTAAAATCACACTATTAATTTTTCTATTAATCATATAAAAAACAACATAATAAATTTTCATGTGATTTCATGACTTACATTTAATTTTAAGAACTCTAAAATTTATTTAATTCGAATTATCTCTTGTTTAATTATTTTTCTAAAATTTGATGAATGACTTATGTTCTTATGATTATTACAATTAAAATAATTAAGAATTACTCGAGTCTATTGAAATTTTTTTTAAAGTATTTCATTTTAATTTAACTAATTTAAAATTAAGATAATTAATATAAATATTTACAAATAAAAAAAACAGACTTTAACACTAAAATAAAAATAAAAATGAGTGACTAACTTATTAAAAAATAAAATAAAATAACTTTATTTTGGCGTAGCACTACTCGATGTACTTGCTGTTTTGTTATGAGTCACATTTAAGTCCATTGTTATTCAAATATATGGGGATGTTAATCTCTCAACCTACTAAACTCTGTGATCCGAGTAATGAGAGAGTTCCAATTCATGTTGCTCCTCATGATACCTATTCCGACTACTTATTATTGAATGATGTTTACGTTTTTAAATTTAAAAATATGAATTATAGCAAAATTTTCTATTCTCTTTTTTAATATAAAGCTCAATTTAAAATTTGTCTCATTTCAAATCTCATTTCAAATTATTAATATATTAATTATTTTGTTACCAAATTGAGACAATCATCGATAAGTTAAAAAAATAGAAGTCGTAATAATTGGAGGTTTTTTTTTAAAAAAATACTCCTACAAATAATTGTCAACTTAAATATAAATAATTAAATTATACTATTTTCTTTATTCTTATGGATTGCTTCCTTTATTCAATTTAATTCATTCAAATTTACAATAGATTTACTTTGACTCATTATACACATATTAAAAAAATAATACATTAATAATTTTACTAAACTATTTTTTTATTAACTATCATAAATATGAAAAGTAAAATATAATGTTTTGAAATTAATGTAAATAATATGAATTGAATAACACAATTTAAAAATAATTAATCTTTTATTAAAAATAAAAATTAACGCTATAAAAAAACAAAAACAAAAATACTTCATTCATTATTTTTTAAAATTAACAATTGAGGTGAGTAACATTGGAACACATATTTTTTGTATTAAAGTCGCGTTCGGTAAAAAAATACATAAGTTAGAGATTAGGTGGATTTAGTGCGAATTTGATTTAATGATTATTTTTGCCTTAGTTATTGAGAGTGTTCCCTTAAATGTAGATAACAGAACTCACACGTGTTCCCATTGGTTAGCTGCTATTAGTGATATCATCAATCATATTATCGCTTTGGATTCATTCATCTAATCTTCCAACGCCGTCACAATTGCTGGGACAAACCTTTGAATCATATTCTATCTATTTAAACCCCTTTTTTCCGTCACCGGTAGTGTCAACATCGCATGTTTCTCAAAATATCGTCTCTTCACTACTACTCTTCGTCAATACCTCTATTTGTTTGAGTTTCAACGTCAACACCTTCCTCCTTTCTCTACAACATGACCGGTATCTCTCTCTCTCTCTATCTCTATTGTGTTTCATACTAGTATCACTTATTTGCTGGTTTCGATGTTTTTTAATTTTGTTGTCTGACTTTTGAATTAATCCATTAAAGGAATCGAGTATGATGATTTTCTACATGTTTATTAAATTTCGTGATGCTTCTCAAATATCTTATTTTTTAGACAGGGTTATATGTTACGCCAATATTATTCTTTTAGTAGCTTTTTGTTTCTTTTACATCAAAATAGTTCAATAATTACCCTTTGCAAGAACCAAATTGATGTCATTGATTGATCAGAAATTATTATTGGAGAACCAATTTATGTAATAATGATATGTGCTGGATCAAATTTAGGATTTACTCTTTGGGAAAGATTGGATTGACTCGCTTTTCACCCCTCTGGTGTACACATATTTATCGGTTAAACCACCATTTTAGTTTCTGAAAGTATATGGTACTGTCATTTTGTTAATTGACTGAGTAAAAGACTCAAATTAGTCCTCAAGTCATTTAACGTCGGTCTGTTTATTCTCTGACGTTATAACAGTCATGAATTACTTTAAGAGTAAATTGTATCTTTTAGGGACTTTTATGATTGTAAGTTATATCTTTCAGAGACTATTTTGATTATTCAATGACTAATTTGAGTTTTTTACCCCATATCATGAGTCATGGTTTACCTTCAAGGACTAGAATCATGGTTTACCCCATATCTATCATCAACGATTCTTTCCAAAAACTTTTTTTTTTTAATTCTAAAGAGCCTAGTGATAAAACTCAGCCACACTAAGTGCAGAGAAGAGGAGGATTGCTGCTCAAACTCGTACCCCTAACATATCAAATAGGGTAAACCACCATTTTAGTTATTAAAAGTATAAGACGTTGTTATTATAGTTCATGACTCAACAAAAAACTCAAATTAATCCTTAAATCATCTAAATGTCAGTCTGTTTAGTCCCTGACATTATAATGGTCGTAAACTATTTTGACAGTAAATTGTATCATTTAGGGACTTTTATGATAGTAAGTACTAAGTTGCATCTTTCAAAGGCTACTTTGATGATTCGAGGACTAATTTAGGTTTTGACTGAGTCAGGGACCAAAGAGATAACACCCTACACCTTCAAAGACTAGAATGGTGGTTTACCCTGTCAAATGTCTTCATAGTCTTTCATCATCTGAGCTACACTTACGAGACACAAACATTGATATTTACTTATAGTTAAATACTGATTTATGTGTGGTTTTACTGTTGTACTTGTGCATGAATTTAAGGTCTAATTTAAAGTAGAGAGAACTTGTGACTAATTGAGATTAATAGACTAAGTTCAACTTACACAATTTAAAAACTTATAGTTGTCCCAAAATTCTCTCAATGCTTCTTATTTGAAAAGTGTTTGTTTAGAAGTTTATTCAATTTGTCTCTTTTTGCCTTCTACTTTCCTTTGTCGGACATTTTTTCATTTACTTTTCTTTTGATGTTCCTGTTGTTACTTTAAAGAAGACTAAATGCTGCTTCCAATTACAGATAATGAAGAACCGATGATCATAGCTGGAAAGATAGCCGAACTACCGTTTAATAAATACAAGCGATGGCAATGGTGGTTTTTGGTGGGACTCAGCATATTGTTTCTGATAGTAGGACAATCAGCTGCAGTTATCCTTGGAAGATTTTATTATGATCAGGGTGGAAATAGTACATGGATGGCTACTTTAGTCCAAACCATTGCATTCCCAATCTTGTTTATTCCACTCTTCACAATTCCTTCTCCTTCAGAGCCTTCAACTTCTTCTGTTCCACCTTCCAATATCAAACTCATTGTTTTGATATATTTTGTTCTTGGAATCTTAATTGCTGTTGACAATATGATGTATTCTAAAGGATTGTTATACCTCTCTGCTTCAACCTATGCGCTGATTTGCGCGTCGCAGTTAGCTTTCAATGCAATTTTCTCATATTTTATCAATTCTCAGAAGTTCACCGCTTTGATCATTAACTCAACCGTGGTTCTCACTTTATCCTCTTCGCTTCTTGCTATTAACGAAGACTCAGGCGAACCATCTGGTATCCCGAAGGGAAAATACGTTTTTGGTTTCCTTTGTACGCTTGGAGCGTCTGCTACTTACTCTCTTTTGCTTTCTCTAATGCAAGTGACTTTTGAGAAGGTTCTGAAAAAGGAAACGTTTTCTGTCGTTTTGGAAATGCAAATCTATACTTCACTTGTTGCCACTTGCGCTTCCACGATAGGATTATTCGCGAGCGGGGAATGGGATACTTTGCACGGAGAAATGAAAGGCTTTCAGAAGGGAGAAGTTGCTTATGTAATGACTTTGGTTTGGACAGCAATAGCGTGGCAGGTTTGTTCTGTTGGTGTGGTTGGATTGATTTTCCTAGTGTCTTCTCTCTACTCAAATGTTATTAGCACCGTCTCTTTGGCTATTACTCCTATTGCTGCTGTTATAGTTTTTCATGATAAGATGAATGGGGTGAAGATAATTTCTATGCTTTTGGCTTTATGGGGTTTTGCTTCATATATCTATCAGAATTATCTTGATGATTTGAAGGCGAGACGTGTGCTAGCCGCTGCTTCTAAGCCTAGCAATGAATCTTCATGCTGAGAATATTCAATTTTGACCAAGTACCCTTTTCTTTTGTGGATTTAAATCCTTAATTAGGTCCATCAAATTTCTAGCTTTAGATTTTATCTTTTTCAGTCCTACAGAAGTAGTGAGCTGGTATTATAGTACAGAATATGAGGTTCTTGGCCATTTTGGGTACTGAATTGTAATATTACTATTTTTTACTTTTAATAAATGAAAAGGTTAATTGGTGTTTTGTTTCCAAATATTTGTTCAATTGCTTTTGTGATAATATCTTGGCGGTTTTTGGGATTCTTGAAAAGGCTAATTGGTGTTTTGTTTCCATATAAGTTTGTTATGTAAGGATCATCCAATCATGTATTGCCATAAATTTCTTAACAAGAACTTAAAAGAAAAGTTGAAATAATCATGCCTTGTGGTGAAGAGAAACAACCCCTCATAGGGTGTCATAATTCCTTATGTGTGTTTGATAAATTGGTAAACCACAGTAGAAACGTGTGTTAACGTGAATCTACAATTCCTAGCTTCGTTAATATCACTGTCATATTGCTTTGGAACGCAAGAAAACGTTCACAAACTCACATCCAAACATGCTCTATGTATTGTCTCAACCAAGTGCATCTTTTCATTCAAATGTCTTTTTGGATGAATAGATACAAAGATTCATGAAAGAATATGTCAATTAGTGAAAGCCAAAAGCCATTGGATCATGAAAAATTGTGCATATGCGTAATTCTGCAGATGTCAGGCGCTAGACATGAGAGCGCAGATGACTGGCGTTAGACATGAGAGCTTGAGTCCCGATATCGCAAATTTTGTTAGCACTCAAGGTGCTGGCTCTGGGCATTGCACTTCCAATGACCAATCCCAGATTTAGGCACTTAATCTAGGCGTTGGCCTCTGAACTCTTTCATATTTTGTCTTTGACTTTGGTGTCTTTGGACCTATTAATTTTGGAATCCCCCAAGATATATGAGAGTTATTATTTTATTGATTTGTTGCATAATATTGAGCTTGTCAAAGGAGATCTTAATCTGCATTACAACATGTTTGGGAATGTGATTAACAGTACTTAATCCTCGATTAGGAGTTTGATTTGTGGCATACTTTTAGGGAAGGGGATTTTATGAGTTAGGAGTGTAGATAGTTTCATTGCTCAAAAGTTCACCCTACTGGTATATATATCCACAAAAGCAGCCACAAAGAATTAAGCAGACAAAATTGTAATATATACAGGAGTGGGAGATTAGATCAATATAAGTCTTCTGAAATATTTTCATGAAAATGCCAAATTTACCATTGCTTGAAGCCATTCTCTTTGAAATATGTGTCGATGCGTGTATTCCATGCTCGCGGTGCTTGCTTCAACCCATAAAGCGCCTTCTTCAATTTTAGCACTTTTTCTTCTTTTCCGACTTTCATGTATCCGGGTGGTTGTTCGATGTAAACTTCTTCTTCGAGCACACCATTTAAAAATGCTGACTTGACATCCATTTGAAATATTGGCCATTTGAATTGAGCAGCTTGAGAAATGAGCAATCGAATTGTCTCCATTCTTGCAACAGGCGCAAATACTTCGTCATAGTCAATTCCTGCTTTCTGTTTGTATCCCTTCGCAACAAGTCGCGCCTTATACCGTTCTATTTCGCCTTGAGCGTTCATCTTTTTCTTGAATACCCACTTCACACCAATGGGTTGACTTCCTTTTGGTAATTCTGCTAGTTCCCATGTGTTGTTACGTTCAATGGCCTTAATCTCTTCGATCATGGCAGTTTTCCATTTTTCGTCTCGCAGCGCCTCTTCGAGGTTAATGTTTTCAGTGTCTGCCAAAAGACATACAAGGTGTACCTCTTCTGTCGTTTCATACAAATCTTGCAGACTTCGCATTCTGGGTTGTAGAGGTTCATCTTCATTGTCAGACTCTTCAAGTTCTGTTGAAGTGTTTGTTGGTATGGCGACAGATGATTCTTCAACTTCGATATTAACTTCTGTCGAATTATTCCAGTCCCACTTGCTTGCTTCGTTTATTCGAACGTCTCTACTCACTATCACCTTCTTGCTTATGGGATCGAATAGCTTGTACCCTTTTGTCTTCTCATCATACCCAATGAATATGTACTTCTGACTTTTGTCTTCAAGCTTCGTTCTTCGTTGATCTGGTACGTGTGCATACGCCACACTACCAAATATTTTGAGATGAGAAACTGTTGGCTTATGTCCGCTCCATACTTCTTGTGGTGTTTGATCTTCTAACTTCGAATGTGGACATCGATTCTGAACGTAAATAGCACATTGTACAGCTTCTGCCCAGAATTCCTTCGACATGTTCTTGCTTTTAAGCATTGATCGAATCATGTCGAGAACTGTTTGATTCTTCCTTTCAGCCACACCGTTTTGTTCAGGTGAATATGGTGCAGTTAGAAATCTCCTTATTCCCTGCTCTTCACAATACTTCATAAAGGCTGTTGAAATATACTCGCCACCTCTGTCAGATCGAACGGCTTTGATGTGTCTGTCAGTTGCCTTCTCCACCATTACTTTGAACTTTTTGAACACCTCGAATGCTTCAGATTTTTCTTTCAAGAAATAAACCCAGGTTTTTCGTGAGAAATCGTCGATAAAGGAAATGAAGTACCTTTTGCCACTGAAAGATTCCGGAGTGATTGGCCCACATATGTCGGTATGAATCAGTTCGAGAATATTTTTAGCTTGATATTCTGCCTTCTTTTGAAATGAGGTTCTTGTTTGTTTGCTAAGCACACATTCTTCACAAAACTTTTCTTCATAGTCTATGTCTGGTAGCCCGTGCACCATGTTCTTTTTCGCCAACCTTTTCAAACCAGCATGATGTAGATGACCAAAGCGTAGATGCCACAGCGACGCTTTGTCTTCGACATTGACTTGCAAACATTTTTCTTGAACGCTTCTCAAATTCAATTTGTACATTCGATTTCTCCCCATCTCGACTTGAGCAATCAGATGCCCTAGCTTGTCCTTCAAATGCAGTATCCGATCTTTTATAAGTATCGAATAACCTTTTTCTGTAAGTTGCCCCAAGCTCAGGATGTTGGTCTTGAGATCTGGTACATAATAAACATCCTTGATTGATCCAATCAAGCCATCCTTCTGTAAGTAACAGATTGTACCCTTGCCTTCGACTTTCACTTTCGATGCATCTCCGAAAGACACATGACCATCTTCAATCTTTTGCATTTCTTTAAACAGGTGTTTGTGACCACACATATGATTACTTGCCCCTGAGTCGAGATACCACATGGTGTCATTACTGGTGTTGATTTCATTTTGAGCCATCAAGAGAAAGCCTTCATTCGCTTCAACTTCCAAAACTAGATTGGTTTTCGACTTGACAATGCTTTGCAAGATGTCCCACTTTACCACAGTTATAACATGTGTAGGAGTTGCAATCCTTCGCGTAATGACCATACTTCCCACACTTGTAGCATTCGAAGTTGGAGTAGTTCGACCGACCACCTCTTTGACCACGTCCTCTGCCACGCCCATTCTGCTGGCTTGACTGTCCTCTCTCGAAGTTGCTGCCTCGACCACCTCGACCATGACCTCCACGACCACGTCCTCTTCCCCGAAAGTTTTGAGAAAAGAGTACCTTTTCGTCTTCCTCGACTGCTTCTTCCTTCTTTTTCATCTTACGTTGTTCGTGTGCTTCGAGAGAACCAGCGAGCTCTTCGACTGAGAGTGTCGAAAGGTCCTTCGACTCTTCTATTGCACACACAATATTCTCAAATTTATCTGTTAAAGATCTCAGGATCTTTTCGACAACTCGTGCATCAGTCACCGTTTCGCCATTTCTAGTGAGTTGATTCACCACTGTTTGTACACGCGTGATGTAGTCAGATACTGTTTCTGACTCCTTCATATGCATCCTCTCCAATTCACCACGAAGAGTTTGGAGTCGAACTTGCTTCACTCGATCTGCTCCTTCGAACGCCTTTTTTAAGGTGTCCCATGCTTCTTTCGACGTAGCCAAACCGGCAATTTTCTCGAAGCCTGAGTCGTCAACTGCTCGGAACAGCATGTATAGTGCCGTCTTATCCTTTGACCGCGTCTCTTTCAACGCCTTGTTTTGAGCTGCCGTATATCCCGCAGTATTTGTTGGTTCTTCAAACCCATCTCTAATCACCTCCCACGCCTCTAGAGCTCCAAGAAGAGCTTTCATTTGGACACTCCAATTATCGTAATTTGACTTCGTTAGTCGCGGCAACGGCATTTGACTCATCACGTTTGCCATTTGCTCTGATGCCAATTTGTGAACAGAAAACACTACTTTTATATATTCTGTTGAAATGAAAATACAACCTTGGTCTTTATATAATCCCATTACTGCTGATATAAGAAAACAAATAAATACTATTAATAGCCCACTATCTCTTGGCCTTCCAACTACAAAACAGACTTTGTCTTTCCACTAACTTATTAATAGAAACCCACTAACTATAACATTAAAGTTTATTCAACAAATATTGAGCTTGTCAAAGGAGATCTTAATCTGCATTACAACATGTTTGGGAATGTGATTAACAGTACTTAATCCTCGATTAGGAGTTTGATTTGTGGCATACTTTTAGGGAAGGGGATTTTATGAGTTAGGAGTGTAGATAGTTTCATTGCTCAAAAGTTCACCCTACTGGTATATATATCCACAAAAGCAGCCACAAAGAATTAAGCAGACAAAATTGTAATATATACAGGAGTGGGAGATTAGATCAATATAAGTCTTATGAAATATTTTCATGAAAATGCCAAATTTACCAATCCATATGAATTAAAACATTAGCAAAGTTAATAATTAAACATAGAAACTTGGGTAGCCAATACAACTATTTTAAATGGAAAAGTAAAACCCAACAACAACGTATCACAGCACACAGCTGAGATGGAATAATGTATTACTTAAGAGCTGCAAATTACAAACACAGACTAGAAGGAACACTGATATTAAACACACGCACACACACATACGTAGATGTTTAAGTTGGCAGCTTAGCATCTTTATTCAGTTAATTTCGCTTCATTTGGAAAAAGCATACCACCCTATAAAAACTCCACCGGCTAATGGAAAAAGCATTTCAGTGATTGAGTTAGCTGATTTAAGATGCATCAAAGTGAGCCAAAAGATAAGCATAGCTTTCTGCACAGAAGAAAATGCTCCACCAACAAGAATCATTACAACAATAGCACAAACCAACACCATAAAATAGAACAAGACGAACAAGGAAGGCCGTATGGAAAGGCGGCCAACGTGTTCTTTGTGCAGTGGCTGGAGTTGGTTAACTGAAAACTGGATCGATATGTTGAAGATAAAACCAAGCAAGAGAATGATTGAGACTAGAAAAGATGAGAGTCGGCGCACGATTTTCTTCCGTTTGTTTTGATTGTAATGGTAGTTATAGCCATGCTGAGACTCAAGGTTTCTTGTTACATTTGTATGAGAGCAATGCAGTTTGACAAGAACACATGATTCATTGTTATCAAGCTGGGAAGACCTGTTTCCTGTTATGCTTCTCTGACTCTCTTTCTCCATGCAAGTAATTAGGAGCATATTTCCAGGGAGTACTGTAACATGGTATCGTGGAAGCTCAGCCCTCAGGAAATCAATCTGCAGCGCATGAAACAAAGAAATTATTTCATACAATACAAAAATTAAATAAAAATCTCAATCAGAGTGGATATGAATTAGATAACTTACGAAATAATTGAAGAAAGAATCATACTCAAGAGGAAACCCTATGATCACTTCATCAGGATTCATTTGATCTGAGGGTGAACGGACAATCATAGCAAAAAGAAATTCATCAATTAAAAGAATCGTATCACCTTTAACCTGGTCACGTGGAATTTGAAAACTCATCGTAATTAAGCATAAACAGATGAAACTGATAAAAGTTGAGAGTTGAATCAACAAACACAAGTCAAGACAGAAATGTTAATGTGCATGATGAAACAAAGATGAATTAGTTTTCAAAGTGAAAGACGCGTTGATGTGAACACGGTGAGGGAAATTTCAAGGTGAAAGAGAAAGATGAATATTTTTTTAATCTAGTATTTGTTTAGTAAGAGTAAGTAGTTGAATGAATGCAACAACAACATTAGTTTATTTCACAAAACAAGACCTTAAGAAATAACAATTGTTTGGTTTGACACGCAAACGCGTGAATAGTGATTTATGCTCCTTTCCCACTTTCTTGTTTTTGTACTGATTCATTTACTACTCCCATGTTTCAATAACCAGTGTCCTGTTCAGTTCTAAAAAAATTGAATCTCTAAAAGATCAAAATGGATGAAACCATCATTGATGAAAGATCATTGCGTGCTTTGTTAGCTGCAGGGATAGAAACCATCAAAGTGGAAGAACACATCATTGAAGTCAGACCGGTTGAGTTCTTGTGCTTAATTAGTGATATACTATTACTATATATATTGTTGTAGGCAAATGATTAATGTTTATCATTGATAAATTTTGTCTAAATAGGCTTTGAGAATGTTATTTAACTATGAGAAATTCTGGTCTGAACTCCGCAAGGATAATCTTGAGTTTATCACTAGGGATGAAACCGATGATCCTCTATCACTTCGTAAGGTTTGTGTAGCATTTTTAGTTTTGTCACCATCATCATCTTCATACTAGTTTACACGACCATTTTTATTTTTTACGAAAGTACTTGCACGCAAATAATGTTCGTTATCAATTTTATCTAATAGGTTATGGGAATTTCATCTCTCCATGAAAAACTCTACTTGGGCGAAGCATCCAAGGTTGGATACACTGATGCTCCAGCAGCTTCACCATTTCTTGTGGTCTGTGTAATATTTTTTTTTAGCTTTTAATTTCAAGATGCACTTAAATTTTTTCTTAATTATAAGAAACATATCAATAGTTGGAAATAGTTTACGTAACTCTATAGGCAAACTCAGTAGTTGAAATTTATATATTTTTTATGGTAGAAAGACATTGAGACACAAGAATTGTGATGCAAATGTGTATGCATCCAAACAAGCACTAATAGGTTGTTATTATTGCTATCAATTTTGTTTGATAGGAGGTGGGAGAGATTCTAGTGGATGAAAAGGATATGGGAAGTACATCTCGCAATGAATTGAGGGAGGGTTGTTTTGTGCTTCTAAAGGGGGATGGAACCATTGATGCTCGATCACTTCACGAGGTTTGTTTAACATTTTTAGTTCCTGGCCTTTTATTTATTTGTTGTCTCAAGTTTTCAGTACACATTACAATTTCAATTACAATTACAATGAGTATGGGCCTTTTATTTATTTATTTGTTGTCTTAGAATAGTATGGGCCTATTAATGTTGCTTTGGCCCAAGCATTAGCTTTAGTTTTGTGTTCACATAGCTTAGTATATAAGGGCTGATAACTAACTTTAAAGGATATAGAAACACGTAGCAATAAGATTGAATATGTTTTGTTAATTTTAGTCTCTACAGAAGAATCTTTACACTATATATTATGTTTACAAATTGCATCCTACTTTTTAAAAATAACTGTCTCAAAATGTAGAACACTTAATTTCAATTTGTTGTTGTTGTTTATGAGACACTTTCAATTTTCAATGCAATTAAATAATATGTTAATTATCTTGAATGAATACAGATAGAAGAAAAATTGAAGAAAGATTATATCCAAAAAAAGAAAGAAGAAGAAGAAGAAGGGAGACAAAATAACCGATTAGAGGTGGAGGAAGGACCTGATCTGGTATGTTAATTAAAAAATTATTTGCTGAAATTAGTTTTTAATTTAAGCAAATTCTACATTGGATTTTTTTTTTTTTTTATAAAAACAAATGTTATTTTTTCCCTAAAAGAATGATATTCTTTCAAATTTGTAGAATACATTGATTTAATACAAATTCAATGTCGACAAACTGAGATGTGTCTGAAATAAACTAAAATTCAATATCGACAAACAAATGAACACCAATTATTTAGACACAATAAAAAAAAAATTTAAATTATATGGTAACAACATATTTAGATAGAAAAAAAAAATAGAGGGAAAAACAATTTGAAGAATGATTCCAGATAAAAAAATTATCCTAACTCACTCTTATGTAATAGATGAAGAAAAAGACACAGAGTAAATATTTGAACGAGCCGCATGTGCTCATAATATCCAAGTCAGGTTCATTGCATTGCAAATTGTAAGCCAGGTTCTTACATAATATTTTCTCAACAATGAATACAGTGAATTTTGTTTCTCTCTTTTTGCCAAAGCTAAATCATAAAAACGGCTTATGACTTATTTTTACTATTCTTGATACAAATTATTGGCGAGAGAAAAATATAAAAAAATGTATTGACGAGAAAGAGTTACCATAAGATTTATATATAGCATGTGAAAAGAACTAACAAGTGTAACTAATTAATTAATTGATTGATACTTTGTTCAGGCAAATCGTCATTCTTTATTCTTCTTGAGGGACTGGGAAAACTCGATATGCGAACCTAAGCCTTTTATGCGTTCTGTAGCTGATTGTGTGGTTCGTATTGATCCAAAGTCTCGTGCCCTTCTAATAATCTCAAGCGGTGGCGTCCAAAGTTACATGGCAAAAATTTTGAACACTCCATTTGAAAATGGAAACATACCACAAATACAATCATCAAAATTAAGTATCAAAGAAGCATTTTTTACTTACTTCCAAGAAATGACATATATCACATTGTTCATGGTATGCTACACTATAGCTTGGATACTAATTTTACCACTACGACCAGCTGGGGTGAAGTTTTTTTTGGTGCTACTATTGGTCTATGTACCCGTCTCATATCTACCCGAGCTTGTAGCTAATGCTTCCGGAGAACATTATGTGACTTGTGGCTCATTAAAACTTCCTCTAATGTTTTTTAAAACTTTAGGGGCTTTCGGTATTTCCCTTATTTGGGGTTTATTGGCATTTTTAGTGGTTTATTTAAATTGGAGGTTCATATATAAAGAGACACCAACAAGAGTTGAAGAGGTTGAGGCTGAGGCTGAGGTTGAGGTTGAGGTTGAGGTTGAGGCTGACTTGGATCCTATATTACCTGTGGTTTAGGATGGATGATCTTATAGTTTTGACTACATTTGGTGGCATCATGTGAACATTGTTCTCTCTTTTTCTATGGTATGGACGTGTTATTAATAATTGATGTGTGTAAGTTCTTTTGTATTTCTAGCTGCAAATTTGCAATGCATTGCATGATAATTGATGTGTAAGTTATTTTATTTTTATACTTTACACTATCATTTTTCCTTTCAAAACTTCTACATGAATAAAGTTTTTTTTCCTTTGACGCCTATGGATAATTAATTTGTAGTCTATATGCAGTATATAGATGTATTGCTAACGATATCTAACAACAAATTTAATAAATGTTGCTAATCTAAAAAAAAAAATATTATAATTATGTATGCATAAATTCTATGTTTGAATATCGTTTTGCAATTTCAATGAGTAGAAGCAAATTATAATAATGTATAATAGTATGTACTCCCTTCATTTTAGAATAAAATGTAATTCGAAAGTTATATCCTATATTCCAAATTTATACTTTTATTCTTCCGCATTATATGTATACTATTTATTTTATCCTTTAATTTTTTTTTTAAATTGTATTCCATTACATTCAACTTAAGTTCAGGAAAACTTAAAAAACAATTTTCTAGACCACTTGAGTTTTAGAAAATTTGAACTTTGTGTACTGAATTTTGTTTCCAAGTTTTCTGTTACGTAAATGTGTTTTAGAAAATTGAACTTTGTGTATTGAATTTTTTTTTCAAGTTTTTCGGTACACGTGTTTTTTAAAATTTAAACTTTGTGTACTAAAAAACTTGGAAAAAAATATTCCGGTACACAAATTTGTTTTAAAAAATTGAACTTTGTGTACTGAAATTTTGTTTTTTCAAGTTTTTCGAAACATATTTATGTACCGAATTTTTTTTAAAAAAAATTCTAGAATACACAACGCCAAAATTAACATTTTACAGCGTTTTTTTACTAAAAGCGCTGTTGTAAAATTAACGGAGGATACAACAGTGTTTTTCTGACAAGCGCTTTAGCAAAAGCGCTGTTGTAGGTCATAATGTTTACAGCACTTTTGCTAAAAGCGATGTTGTAGGGTCACACAACACTCTCACATAATATTTACAACGTTTGTATACAAGCGTTGTAAATTATAGCGCTACCACATTATGGCGCTTTTAGAGCGTTTTGTATATAATATAACGTTTTCACACAATTACAAGGTCTTTTAGAGCACTTTGTATATAAGCGTCGTAAAATTGTGCGTATTTGATAAAAATAATTTCCTTTAAATAAATAAATAAAATATTTAATACGTTATATCCCTAACCCTACGAACCATCATCTCCTCTACTGTGTGAACCTTCATCTACTGTGCGTCGTCTTCTCTTTGAACCATCCTCTACTGATCCTCTATTGTGTGCCAATTTCTACTAAGTGATTGTTGTCTCAGGTACTATATTTATTAATTTGTTGTTGTCACTAAAACTGATAAATTATTATCTAGTAAATCATATAAAATGTTACCTGATAGTATATGGCATAACCTTGACAAATCAAATAAATTGTTACCTGATAAATCGTATAAAATATGTTCTTTTTTTAAATCAGACTTGTATGCGTATCCTTGGACCTTGGTTTCCATTTTCCAATATTAGACTATATATACTATAGATTGGTATAATGTTATTAGTAGTTTATCATTTGTATAACACTGCATTCATATAGGTCATATAAAATGGACTGGAAATGGGTATCTACCAATCAATTGTCAAAATAGTATGAAAATAGAGTGAAGAAGTTTGTTGAGTTTGCAGTGAAGAATGCAAAAGACCCAAATCGAATCATTTGTCCTTATTTAAAAGGTTGTTTTGAAAAACGCGCAGATCAATTGGAAGGGCATTTAGTATGGCAAATTTCGACATAGATATATATGAGTGGGACCGAGTTGAGGAGATTGCAAAAGCAGTTGAAGAAGATCTTTGGGATTCTCCTAAAATGTTTGAGAGTTTGTTGAGTGATGCAGAGAAACCATTATATAATGGTTTAATAAATTCACAAGATTGTCAGCGATATTAAAGTTGTACAACTTAAAAGCGATTAATGGATGGTCTGATAAAAGCTTCACACAATTATTAACACTCCTAAAAGATATGTTGTCAGATGATAATGAACTTTTCAGTCGAACCTACGAGGCTAAACGAATTTTGTGCTTTATTGACATGAGTTACGAAAAGATTCATGTGTGTCCTAACGATTGAATTTTATTTCGAAACGAATATGAATTACTAAAGGTGTGTCCAAAATGCAATGTCTCTCGGTATAAGAAGAAATAGTCTACTCCAGCAAAAGCCGTGTGGTATTTTTCTATAATATCAAGATTTAGGCGCATCTATCGTAGTGATGAAGATCCAAAACACTTGACATGATATACATATGAAAGATATATAGATGGAAAGTTTTGACACTCTACAGATTCTCCACAATGGGCAAAAATTGATCACGAGTATACTGATTTTGGGAGAGAGTCAAGAAATCTAGGATTTGCACTTTCTACTGATGGAATGAATTCACATGGTCTTCAAAGCATCTCACACATCATGTAGCCTGTGATTTTGTTGATCTATAACCTACCTCCATGGTTATGTATGAAGCGTAAGTTTATGATGTTGTTTTTGTTAATTTCTGGACCAAAACAACCAGTGAATGATATCGACGTATACTTGAGCCCTTTAATTGAAGATTTAAAAATTATGTTGGAGACAAGTGTGGAAGTTTATGATGGGTATAAGAAAGAATGTTTCAATTTGAGGGCTATGTTGTTCGGCACAATTAATGATTTTCCAACATATGGTAGTTTATCATGATATAGCATTAAAAGTCAGTGTGCATGTCTTATATGTGAAGAGAGTACAAATTGGATGTGGTTGGAACATTGTAAGAATAACGTATTTCTTGGACATCGTAGATTTTTACCTTTTAGTCATCAATATTGTGGGTGGAGAAATGCATTCAATGGAAAATTAGAGGAAGGTACTGCTCTTTTAGCATCGACTGAATATCAAATATTTGAAAAAGTACAAGGTTTGACCAATAAATTTAGAAAACCTTTTGAGGGACAACTTGTCAAAATTGGGTGAAAGAAAAAGTTAATTTTATTTGAATTATCATATTGGAAGTCATTGTATATAAGACATTTTCTCGATGTGATGCATATTGAAAAAAATGTATTTGATAGTGTTATTGGTACATTACTCAATGTTTCAGGAAAGTCTAAGAATGACATCAATGCAAGATTAGACTTAGTCGATATGGGAATAAGAAATGAATTGGGTCCCGTAAAGAAAGGAAATCGCACATATCTACCTCCAGCTGCTCACACTCTATCTAGAAAGAAAAAAATTGTTTTATATAAATTTCTACACGAAGTTAAAGTTCCAGAAGGATACTCTTCAAACATTAAAAATTTAGTTTGTATGAAGGAGTTCAAGTTAAAAGGTTTGAAGACCCATGATTGTCATGTTCTAATGGAGCATTTGCTACCAATAGGTATACGTTATATTTTACCTGAAAAAGTTCGACGAACCATAACTAAATTATGTTTCTTCTTTAGGGAAATTTGTAGTAAAGTGATCGATCCTAAAAAATTACCGACATTGCAAAGGGAAATTGTTGTTACTTTGTGTGAGCTTGAAATGTATTTCCCATCCTCGTTTTTTTATATAATGAAAATATTAAAAAGGTACGTAAAAAGTAGAAGTCAACCAAAAGGTTGTACTGCTGAACGATACATTGTCGAATAAGTTGTTGAATTTTATATTGAATATCTATCCAATGTTGAATCCATAGAGCTTCCCATGTCTCGTCATTCGAGAAGAATAACAGGAGAATGGATAATTGAAAAGAGAGTAATGACTATATCAAGGACATAATGGGAGCATGCACAATTGTATGTTCTGCACAATGATGTTAAGGTTCAACCGTATGTTACAATACACATGAATCAATTATCTAGTTTGAATATGAATATTAATCAAAATTGGATAACACGAGAGCACAATCGAAGTTTTATAACATGGCTAAAAAATCACATTAACTCAAAGTTTTATATAGACCTCAATTCAATTTCACAGAGATTGAGGTGGCTAGCAAATGGTCCAAGTTTACATGTCTTTTCTTACACGGGTTATGTAATTAACGGTTACGTATTTTATACCAAAGAACAAGATGATCAAACCACTATGCAAAATAGCGGAGTCACTCTCGTAACTGAAGTGATGCATATCTCAAGTGCTAAAGACAAAAACCTAATATATGCAAATCTATCACCACTACAAGAAAAACCAGGATTTGTGAGGGCCAAATTCCTTCACAAAGGGGGAAAAGCAGCCACAACAGGCAAATTTGTGGTTGCCTTTGATAGCCACAAATAAGCCAGTCACAAAGGTTTGTGGCGACCAAAACAGCCACAAAATTCAGTTTTTTATATTGTCATTTGTGGGCTTAAGCCCTCACAAAATTGTGACTGAAAAGTCCGCCACAAATTTGTGAGGGCTTAGACCGCCACAAAGAATGACATGACATAAAATAATCAGTTTGTGAGGGTTTAGTTCGCCATAAATTGTCCCATTTGCGGGGCTTAGGTTGCCACAGATGTTTGTTTGACTTTATAAAAAAAATTATAAAATTCAAAATTAATATTAAAAAATAATATTATATATAAAATATTAATATTTTCAAAAATTAAAAATTTTAATTTAAAATATTATATATTAATAAATTATATAAAATTATAAATTTAAATTATATATACCAAACAAAATAAAATATTCTAAAATTAATAAATTATGTCATACAAACTAAAAATTAAAATATCATAATTAAATAATAATGTATAATAAATTCATTCAAACCAAAAATAAAAATAACAAATATTATTCTAATATATCAATCATCATAGTAATTCCTCAAATCATTAATTTCATTCTTTCATCATTATTTGATGGAATATTACCCAACAATAAAAGTCGCTCAAAAATATTATTAATTGGTCTAAAAAATAAATAGTATTCCTAGGATCGTGATTGAGTGCAGTTGGCTCCCTCAGCCTGCAGTGAGTCAAATACACAAAGTTTATTCGATTTACATCAAACAGTTTAAATTTTAAAATAAATTTTGAACTGAAAATCTAAATATCTTATTTATCTTGATGAAATGGTCCAAAAGGTGTGCAATACAGTGCAGTTGAGTGTAGTTAATCGAAATTGATATTAGTGAGCCCACCCGTAGGGTGTTTAATGAAACAGTGTAATACTGTGCAACTAGCCTTTGGGGTAGCAAAAGAATTAAACGCGGCGCAGGAAGTGCTTAAATAGTGCGGACCCCACACACATGAGCAATACCAAACACTTTCAGAGGTGTTAGTGTGATATGATATCATATCTTATTTCTCACATATTGTGTTCCAATTCACTACCACACACAAACTCAACATTTATATTTCAAATTCAATGACCCACCATTTATTGCTATTTGACTTACTATTCAAAAGTGGGGAGCAACATCCCTTCATCATGCTCCTTACCACTATCTTACTTTTCTTCAAACTAAATTCAATTTATACAACTTTAATATCCACTAAACATACCCATTTTAAGTAGTGTTAGGATTAAGTTACCACTCCTCAACGTTCCAATACTTTGTAAAAACTCTCAAGTGTAATTGATTATTAATAATTATTAATCATTCTTCATTTTCAATCTGTACTTCATTCATTCGTTGAGTTCCTATAAGCACTATCTTACTTTAATTTGTTCAAAGGTTTACACGCACTTCTCCAACATGGGTGGGATCACTATCATTCTTTGTTGATCTCATCAAATATTTTCTACATTAATTTTTTAATTGTCCACATTCAAGTTCCCGTTTCGTTTATTTTTTTTTATTGTACCATAAAAAAGACAACATTTGAAGTTCTCATAAAAAAAGCTCCATTCAAGCCAACATCACATTGACGTTTTTGTTAGATTATTTAGTGTATTTACAATCTACAAATAGGTGTCTTTATAATCTACGAAACTTAAATTTAATCCTGATTACAACTTAGTAATATTTAGTTACTTCCGATTTTCTACATCCAAAGCACAATCTCATCAACACAGAGCTTATTATAGGAAGGGAACCACGCCACCAAAGTTACTTTCTTATTTATTTATTTATTTATTTATCAATTTTCGTTTTAAAAAGATAAATTATTTATCCATTTATTTATACTTCTCAACACATATATGGCTAAAAATAGACACTTAAATTAATTATTTTAAATTCTATTAACTAATTTATACAATTTCGTAAATTAGTTTTAATTGAATATTTTATTCCAAATCCAATTCAAATTAATAATTATTTCTCCAAGTCAATTCAAAGTAATAATATTCATAATTATTTTTCAAGTCAAATTCAAATTAATTATATTCATAATTATTTGTATATAAAATTAATTTAATACAAGTTAACAATTAATAATTAAAGGCGTTCAGCTAAAAAGTGGAATAAATAATTAAAAATGTAAATAGTGTTAATCCAGCAAGAAATGTAAAGAGTCTTCATCAAGATCAAACATGCAATTGCAAAATCAAATCATTGAATGTTAAATATATATGGTAAAAATAAAAAAAAAGTACAAAAGAAAACGTAGACTTTGTTTTTCATGTAATTGACACTGTATACAAATAATAGAATTAAAAACCACAAAAAAATTGTTTTTTCTCCTTTCGTACTGAGAAGAAAATGTGCACAACGCCGCAACAAAAATATAAGAAAAATCAAATCACCGTGTCACGAAGAAAAGGTCAACGAAATCAACGGTTATGGTTGACTCTTCCAAAATCTGCAAGTTTCCGGGAACGGTTCGCACAAAACGACGCCGCTGCGGAGAGGTGTGGCTTCGCCGGCGTATTGCTAACATCCCCCGACGCAGCCATCTCCGGTGGCAATCCCTTGTTGTTCCACCTCCGGTTCGGACTTGCCCAAACTAGAGGACTCATGCAAAAAATACCCGAACCTGACCCACTCTTCCCGTACCCGAACCGGGAACGCCGTGCCGTGAAAGTCGTTGACGACGGCGTTCTCTTCCACCACGGAGAAGACTCCGACGAGTAGCCACTACCAGACGGACACTGATCACATTCATCGGTAAATTCCTCGGTTCTCACCGGCGACATTCCTCGATCTGATTGACGGTATCTTCGCCGTGCTCCAACGGAAAAATCCTCCGTCATAACAGTTCGGTCTTGATTCTTCCGGTTCCGTCGAGCATGGAAAATCGAAGAGAACCACGCAGGCGACGCTGATGAAGACTCACAAGACGGATCGGATTGAAATTTCTCCGATCTGGACTTAAAATTTCTCCAAAACTTACTCAAACGCTTCCTCAACGACCTCGAGTTGGAATTCACGGCGCAATCGCCGGCGTAGAAGGCCGGACCAAGCTGTGGAGTGCTGTAAAACAGTGTTTCAGGGCGGTCTCCGTGGCCGTTAGCGTAATCAGATTTCCGGCGAGAGACGTAAGGAGAAACGGAGCGTGGAAATATCAGCGGAGGCGGAAGATTAGTTTCAGAGTTTCTAGAACATTCTTCGGAAGCGCGTGAGGTGAGTCTGGTTAATTGGGCTTGAGTTTGGGCCTGGGCTTCTAAATGGATTATGAGGCGTTCCCTTAGACAGGTAGCGCAGACGCCGACGCTGCTGCTGAAATCTGAAATATGTTTCTTGCACCTCATTTGACGGAGTTACATACGACGTCGTTTTAGGTGTTGTGATAGCGTTTTGTTGAGTAGCAGCATTCGTGGGTTTGTGTAAAGAAAAAGAGATCTGATGGAGAAGTAAGGGGTTGCTTTGTCTTGTTGTTTTTAAAAGAGAGATTGTTGGAAGTGAGTGTTGGTTGGTACAAATAGTAAGTAATGGTAGAATCTAAAATAAATTTGGAGTGAGAAAATGAGGAGAGAGAATGGTGGGTCAAAGTTACTTGGGGTTCTGGAAAAAGGATGGAGAAACAAACAGCTTTGGTACCAAGACAGATAAGGAAAGGTACATGCTTGGTTTGGATTTGGAACACAATGAATCATACAACATGCTTGCAGATAGATATATTCAATTTTGTCATTTCATTTTGGGTAATTCAATTTCATGAATGACCAAATTATTAATATTGTTAAATTATTAACATTTATTTTATTTTTTATAGATATGTTGTAGAAACTAATATAATTACTATAGTGGATATCATAAAAAAGTTTTACTAAAACAAAACAATACACTCTCTCTCCTAATAACTAAAACATTTATAAAAAAACAATTGTCTCTAAAAGTAATGTTATTTTTAATTTTCAATAAATTTTAATTAATTTTTTTTGCAAGTTTATTCTCAAATTAACATGAATTTTGTGCTCTTGTATAGAGGATAAGCATTTCGTTTAGAGTTTAAATTAAAAAAATTATTTTATATTTATTTTATATTTATTAATGACAAATATTGTCTTGTATTTTTGTATGTAATAACAAAAGTATTTATCTCATTATTTTTAAATATTTATTAATATCAAATATTTATTATGTGATTTTTTATTTATATCATTTACAAATATTTGTTATGTGACTTTTTATTTATATCATTTACAAATATTTATCACGTGTTTTATATGTATCATTTATACTTTACATTTTATTATAAATATAATATACCATGATAGATTAAAAAAATGTAATAAATTACTAAGTTATCTCTAATTATTTTATATTTTTTCGTACAATATATAATAAACACTACAATAAAAATATAAATTAATTTTTATTCATCATAAATAAATTAATCAAACAATTAAAATTGTCAACAAATTTAATAATACAATTAATTTTTGTGATTTAATATAATAATTTTTTTTTTTTATTTTGTGTGAAGTCATCAAATTATTTTAAAAGAAGAGGAGTAACAAGTATGAATGGTTGGAGTTTTATACCCTTACTTGATAAAACGATTGATTTCAAACAAATTTTATAAAGTACCCTGAAAAAATATCACTTTATTTTTTTTAATCATTTTAAAGTATAAATTATATAATTTTAAACTTTTTTATATTTAAATTGTTAACAAATAGATTATAAGCATTTTTCTTGGAACATACTCCTATAAGTGGCTCTTTGTTTGGGTGATTAAGTATTAGAATATAAGAGGAGCGTGTTTGTGAATTGTGATGGTACCTTTATTTAGTTAATAGAGTCAAACTTTGGCGTTTGGTCATCATCACCCAATCAACCATTCTTTTCCTTTTACACATATAACCGTTGCTATTCTTTTTTCTTCTTTCCCTTTTCACATAAAGTCATCCAGCTTCTATATTGAAAATTCTAATAGCGAATTCCATTCTATCTTAAATATAAAATTACATCTGTTTCTAGATATAACTCACTATTATAAATTTTAAATTTTAATAATATAATTAATGTGTCTATTTTATATAAAAAATAATTAAAATGTTCTTAATTTGCATGTTAATATATTCTATAGCAACTTTTATATTCCAAATCAGTACTATTAATTAATGTTATGTTTAGAAAAAAATAATAAAAATATCTAATAAATTTAAAAGAGACTTATATTTAAAGACGGGTTTTTTCCAATTATAAGTAGGAATTAAAAAATTAATCAATAAAATAAATTTATTTGATTATAATTTTTGACTAAATATATTAATATTTGTTTATTAAACTTTCTCTAAAATTAAAGACAGAATAGAGTATTTATTTTAGTCATGGAAAAAAAAAAGGAGAATAGATTAGTCACTTGCAAAAAAAAAATCGGGACAAGAACACCAACTTGATGTGTGAAGTAGTTATGTTTGAAACTTCGAATGCATGTAATGAATGTGAAATGTACATGATTTTTTTGCATCTGCGGTCAATTTTTGTACATGTTCAGTCGAAGCACAATGAATAGCAACATGATAGTTCAAATGGTTCACTATGCAATTCATCTGAAAGTAACAAAGATAATGATGATGAAGATGATAGTGTCACTCAAAACCAAGGAAAGAAAGACTAAAATTATAAATATGTTGTAAGGTTGAATAAGGAAGATAGTGAAAAAGCTTACTTTGAGTCTTTTGGGTATGCATTATATCATGAGTATGACGAGGACTCTAAAATCCATGAAGATAAGGGAAGTTTAGTGCATATATTTTATGTTTTTAACTTCGTGAAATTAGACTAGAACTTTGAATGAAATTTATAAAAGAGTAATCCATCAAATTATTCCTTCATTTTATCGACTATTCTCAAATAGGTTATTGAGATTATGAACATTGTAAAAAGTTCTTTAATTCTAATAAAGTGTCAAGTTAGTCTCTATATTTAATTACTTGCTATCAAATAAATCATTATATTAACAACTTACTATCAATTTAATCTCTATATTTAATCACTTAAAATCAATTTAATCTTTAATATACTTTAATAGAAAATAGTATGAGTAAAATTTAGTAGAGATATTTTTGAAATATTCATAATTTCAATGATTTATTTGATAGTATTTTACAAAGTCAAAGACGAATTTAATGGTTTATTCGTATATAAGATTGAAGGATTTTAAGAATGTTGTGAATATTACCCTGCAATGAAGTGGAAAATAATGATAAGGTAAGGGTTAGGAATGTTTGTACTTTTAAGGATTGCTCTCGTGTTGCTTTATGTTCATGGGATAACATATGTTGTACTTATCTGATTAAAAAAGTCGATCTAGAACATAGATGTTGTGGAGTGTTTAGGAACAAGGTAGCTAGTAGAGAGTGGTTTGCAAATAAATTGGAACAAAGATTGATGATATAACTTGACCTTAGAAGGATTCAAGCATTTGAGATTATGAAGGAGAAATGTCATTTTCATATCAATAAAAATAAATTATCCACGACATTCAAAAAAGCAAGATTGGTAATAGATAGTTGCAAGAGGGAGCTATATGGACGAATTTAGAACTATTTTGTTGAATTATTGAGAAAGATGGAAGTTCTATTTAGATTGGACTATTCTCTATTACTTGAGAAATTATATGTTTGTTCGAATGCTTGCAAGAAAGGATTTAAAGCTTGGTGTAGGCCATTGAAAGGTCTTGTATGGGTGTTTTTTGAAAGGATATTACAAGGACATCTCTTATCATTTGTTTGGCACAATCATAGCCTCAATCAAAGAGTTTTCTCGGGAAATAATTTGTTCTTTGTTTTATGTCTGAAAATGTGTTCTGTTTTGCTTTTTTTTGCATACTTATGTTAGCTACGTATGTCTAAATGTTGAAGTTTAGTAACAACAACATTGATGATAGAGAGTTTTTGCATTAAGTGGTACATCTCTCTTCACCTATATAAACTAAAACTATCAACTTAAAAAGTTTATATATATATATATATATATATATATATATATATATATAATTGCCTTTCTTGTTTTAGTTCGAAAATACTCATTTAAATCAAAAAAAAATCTATTTTTATTTATTTAATTAAGTGATTTATATACACATTTATTTGTTCTATTTTGTTTCTTTTTCTTCGTGATTTCGTCATTTTAATTCAGTGTTAATAATAAAAGCACTTAACAAATTCCTCAGAGTATGGAAAGAAACAAAGAATCTGCAAAAACAAATATTAATAATAAAAGTGATGACATAAAGAAGGAGAAATAATAAATAAGTAAAATATGCATTAAACAAAGAAATAACAAATACTTTAAGATGTAGTAGTGATTGTGTTAAGCTCGGCAACAGTCACCCCAACATCAATTAAAACTAATTCAGACAACTTTAAAATTTTAAATACAATACACAATCTCATTAGCCGTAACCCCCAACATCAATTGAATAGTATTTAACTAAAAAAAATTGTATTTATTAAATGTAAAAAATTTAAACTAAATTCATTATAAACATAACCATAAGTTTTTCCGATCATACCTTTATTAATGTAAAACTATAACAAAATATAATATTTAAATAAATAGTATTTAACTCAAATATTAAATTGCTCTTTTGAAAAAGACAATTCAACAATTAGATACAATTTTATGAGTAGGGATATACAAAATTATAAGGCCAAAATAAATTAAATGCTATTGGACTATTGAGACTGCCAAATAAAATTAAAATATATATATAACTAGTTGTCGGGTCAGGTCTATTGGTCGATGAGTTCAAATTGTTAAACTCATTACCCGAATCAAATATAAACGGGTTTCAACGGGTTGGGTTGGGTTGGATTGGGTGATCGGGTTGGTGGATCGACCCGCACCCATATACACCCCTAAATAAATTTCGCATCTTCAATTTTACAGCTTTAGAGACATAGATATATCTGACACTTCAATTTTGTCATTTTTATAAGTTTTGTCATAATTATATACATTTACCATTTTGTGTTATTAACCTAAGTATTGTTAATATGATAGGAGAATCATTATTTTGACTTTTAGTGATTTTTAATTGTATTGTCGTAAATCAATATAAGTTCTAATATAATTTCTATCGATTTAAATTGGTCGTCCTTTTTTTAGTCAAAAATAATATATAACCAACTTAAAAATTTATTGTTGTGATTTATTTGCTCTGTCTTACTTAATATTCTATTTTCTAAAAATATTTTTATTTCATTTTAATGATAACTACATCTAATTTTATATAAAAAAAAATAACTAAATAAATAAAAATTAATGTATTTCATATAAAATTCAAATTAAACATAATAATTTTGTTGACTCGATTTTATTTTTTATATGAAGATGGTAATTATAATATTAATAAAAGTATTAACTATTTTTTCAACACAATTAACTAGGTACGAGTACTTTTTTCCTATACCTTTTCTTATCGACAAGTATACTTTTATTTTCCAACTTCATTAATGAGAGATAATAAATGATATATTAGAAAACTTAACACGCCATTTTATCATATCTATACCATTGAATATATTTCTTAGCAAATGTGATATTGACATAGTAGTTTATGAAGTGTTCCGTCCCATAATAATCATCTCATTTATTTTATTTGTCATTTCTTTTTATATTTTAAATTATTTATTATTTTATAATATTAATATAAAATTAATTATTTTTCATATTAATATGTATTTATTGTATTTTAATTTATTAAATTTTTCAACTAACTGTAATTAATAAAAATATTTAAATAAATAAAATTTATTCTATCATTAAAACCATCACAATTAATTGTACACATAAAAAATTAATATTGAAACGTGAATTCTAAAGATTTAAATCCTCTATAAAAACTGCATGATAGGACAACTATAAACACGGTTAAATCTACAGAATATTTTTTATATTTTTTAACCCAAGAGTTTTCACAATTTAAGTGTACCATATTATATAGCTAACAAAGCAAAGGTGTAACTTAGAGCTACGTGGTAGCGTATTTGTGTGGATTGACTAATTAGGGCATGTGTGAAGCTTCAAGACAATGATTAAATGTTGGTTGGACCTAAGAAAACAAAATTTGATTCCCACTTTTGGTGAAAATCGATGTGAGGTTCATCGATAATGCCATCAATTTATCTACCTAACAGGTTCCTGGAAAGTTACTCACACCAGATATATATTTGGTCAAGAAAACTTACAATAAATACTCAATGAATGTGATATTTACTAGAATGTTTAGACTATGCTCCATTCCTCCCTATATATTCTGGTCCTAATTACTTAGTCCGTTCTACAACAATTGATTTATTTATAAAAATAATAATTTATAAAAAGTAATTTTTTTTATTTTTTTTATATTTTTTTAATATGTTAAATAAACAATATAACCGATTATTTTGAGACATGAAATATAAAAATAATTTTGAAGATTTTTGGGTCCTATTTATAAGAATGTGACTTTTAATATGCATTTATTATTTATATAACTTTTATATTCTGACTTAATATTTATTTTTTAAATATTAATAAATGTATTTATTATCTTACACTTTTTTTACAAAGTGTTTGTAAAAATATTAAAAAAGTGAAAATAATAAATAAACTCATTACTACAAGACACCCGTTTTAAAATAAGAATATAAAATAATTTAAATAATAAATACATCTTAAAAATAATAAACTTTTGTTATATATGAAACCAAAAATTTTTCTCATATAGTAACACTCGTTTGAATGAAAAATAATAATCCTCAAATATAAACTTTTATCAAATTCTGAATTTATTTATCGATTCTTTTATATAAACCTTAAACTAATACCACTAAGTATTTTGAAATTTGTGAAGTTAAAATTAATTATATACAAATGTAAAAAGTATTTTAAATATATTTATACATATAATAAATACATTAATTATATCACTAATTTTTTATAAAATATATATATATAATAAATACTTATAGTTAAAGATAAAGAAAATATTTACTTCTTTCATTTTGTCTCTATTTATATCATATAGTACAATATTTATTTATTTAATAATCAAACATTTCTTTATTAGACATCAACCAGTGATGTTTTTGTGTTGACCAGAGGTTTAAAATAATTAAAAATCTAATTTTTATTTATTTATTTATTGTATTTTAATCCACTCGACTATTTCATTTGTATGGATCGATACTTTAATATGTTATATCCCCTACAATCTAATAGTACAATTAATAAGGAAAATATTTGAAAAGAGAAAAATAATTCTATTTAAAAATTCACAGGAACAAATAAATATGTAAAAGACGTCTTATAATGAAAGACACAAGGAGTATTATATGTGTTTTAAAATAAATGTCACTTTAAAATATGAGTCATATTAACAAGGAATTTAAGAGTGCATATCAAAGAATTTCAATTAAAAAAAAAAAAGTAAAGTTTCTCTTAAAAAATGTCAAAATTTTAAATTTTATAGTGATTGCATCGCTTCTAAGATAAACTTTTACTTTTAGTGTTTCAATGATTCAATGACACTTGTTTTATTGTCATTTCAACTTTTTCAGTATGATATTAATTATTATTATTTTTAATTTTACTCATAAATTAATATTGGTTACACCACTTTCAAATTATTATATGATATTATACTTAACATTTATGACATTGGTTAATAGTCAATCATTAATAAAATTAATTTTAGAAAATTGTAATGAATCATTTATATTTTTTCTATCATACAATAATTATTGTATTTGACTAATTTACACATATTAAAAAAATATAAAAAATTAAAATAAAAAATTATGATTTTACTAAATTAATTTATTAATTATTGATGTATATTTCGTTATCATAAATGAAAAAGGAACACTAAATATGATATTAGTTTGAAGTATAATTAAAAGAAATTAAAATTACATTAAAAATTAACATAGATATTCTCTTTTAGACTACTACTTTTTTTTTTTGTAAATGAAAATATATGGGACAACGGGAGTAACTTTTTTAAATCAATGTGAAATGACGTCAATTATTTGGAATAGAAGGTTAATAAATATATTTTTATCAATAAAATTCATTTTATTATTTAAAAAAAAAAAATCATTTTATTACAAAAATTGGTAGGCTTATAAATTTTTTTTAGAAGTCTGCATAGAACACTCACCTTGTAATTTCTAGTTTGTTCCAAAAAATCTCGGTCTTTTAGTTGACATTTACGTGGTGTTGAGCTATCTTTGTCACATTAATTAATGTTTGAACAATCAAACGTATTGCTTGCTTGAATGGCTTATCTCCGCAAGCTGGGTTTTGTGGTTGAAACATTAATTAAATAAGTACTTATTATTTTATTTAACTGCTCAGCATAATTTTTTGAGGCAAATTGCTCGGCAGATAAATATACCTTTTCAGTTGTTCAAAAATATATATTTTTCAATTAAATAAAAAAACATATTTA
>NC_021162.2:62291242-62326850 GCF_000331145.2 Cicer arietinum | reverse complement strand
TTTCATGCCTCCATTATATATAGAAATAGAGATATACGAAGAGAAAAAATTGTCATATCACTACATCACAATCATTAGTAGAAATGACTTTTAAAGGTAATTTTAATATAAATCAAATATCTCTATTAATCCAACAATTCTAATTGATTGATAATATTTTATACTAATAATGTATATAAAGTAAATCATATCAGAAAATTCGTCATCTTATATTTTATGGATTGTACAAAAAAATTATGGAAAATTTGATACAACTACAATGAAGTGATGAGTATTTACGCTCACCTACAAACATTAACCAGAATTGGTTAAAATAAATATTAATAGCTCCTAGAATCTAACTAACTCACCATTCACCAATGTGTTCAAATTGAGTGAAATTATATATGTTAAAATAGTTCTTACATTATTTAATTTTGTAAAACAAGAGAGAAATCAATGTTACATATATATCTCCAATTCTTTATTACAAATTGCACCATTCAAAAACGCTTTTAATTTATATATAATTTTTTTTCTTATACTCTTGTGTTAGAGTATTGTGAGATGTAATTTTTTAAAGAGTGATTATATTGAAGGTAATGAATATCTCAGATAAGTCTATATATTATAAAAAAAAAAATTCACACATTATAAATATGAAGAGAGGTGTTTTAAGTTCAAATCTATGATATGAAATATCCATGCAACTATAATTTGAGTTGTACTTGCACAACATTATTTCTATCAATGTATGAACTTGCACAACATTTTTTTAGTTTATAATCATGGCAACACATCATTAAATTTATGTATAAAGTAGTATTTCATTGACAAAGTATTCAAAATACAACTTGATATTTATAAATCAAAATTCAAAATACAATTTGATATTTATAAATATTATTGAAATAAATTTTCAAAAATATTTATAAGTAAAAGTATATGAATCATAACCCCTATTAAGAATAAAGAAACATGTATAAAGTACAATAGATAATGAATGGTTGGATTAGGTCACACTGACATGATTTCATAATTTGAAACATGACATTTGTGGTTTAATACCCGAAAATCGCCATAGCTATGTTATACCAACATCTAATCAACGTTCAACATGCCTAAGCATCTGGATTCTTTAGAGCCAACAAATATGAGTGTACCCTCAACTATATTTAAAACAGTTGATGTCGTACAAGCTGAAAGAAGCTTTCGCATCATATCAGCAAATGAATCCCCTAATGTAATATTTAAAAAAAAAACACTATCCACATCTATTTCAACATACACAATCAACATCTACTAACAACAAATAAGTCCCCATCAAGTGAAGCAGCTGAGCTGGATTAGATTCACAGCAGATGTTTAGCAGACAAGGCTAGAGATTTTGGCTTTCCAGGTTTGTCATCTCTGGAAACTGAATAGACCAAAAATCTATTAATTTTAGAACAAAGCACAACCAGTGTTTACTGGGAAAGCATATAAATTGGTTTCAATATGATCTTAGTCCACACAGTTAAGTTCCTTCATATAATTTATTCACTTTAACTTTGAGCTCTACTGTTATAATATTATCCTTATACTGGCTTATTTATATTTTGTTGAAGAATTCGTATCTATTTTATATGAAGAACAAATCCCTAAAATATCTACATATTAAGGTATTAGTCTGAGAAACCAAAATTAAAATGAAAAAACATACAAGGCCAACATCAAAACAAAAACAAAATCAAGGAGCAATACTCATACTCATAAGAAACAAATAAAGGTTTGGCTGGTGCCTCTTCAATATCTATCATGGTTTGTCTAGTAAAGACAATTAGAAAACTCAAGCTATAACCTTCTTTACAGTTTACTATCAGTTCGGTTAGGAGCACAAAAATGTAAAGGCAAGAATACTTCATTTCAAATTCATTAAATCCCGACCTAACCCATCTATAGCAAATCATTTAAAATAACGATTCAATTTTAATGCAGAGGCAAACAATTTTACATTATCAAAAGCCATAAAATGTCACATTTAAAAATGCAATTAAAAGTTTCTACGTAAAGTAAAGAATCTTTGTTGTTACAATGTTTCATGTTCACTAAAAAAAATTGAATTTACCAAATTCTTATATAAATACTTACTCTGATTATTCGGTACCAGATTGTTGTATCAACTGAGAGTATATATATTCATCAACTCTCTGTTTTGCCAACGCTACCTGGTAAAAAATTCAAGTTTCAACAAAAAAAGTATGAGTAGAGGTATTCCAACAGATCAAAACCAGCGAACAATGGTAAAAAGAGGACGACATAGAATTTTGCCCATGATTTAGAAAATAAATTAAATAAGCATTTTTATCTGAGCTGAAAAGCGCCTCTCTCATAGAAGCACTGTAAAGGTGGACAGATAAGTCGGAAGTAATCCAATGGATCTAAACAATGAAAAGATATATGGATAAATATGGTATATCTGTCGACAGAGCCTGTAATAGATTATATGATGTTGTTTGATCCATTTAGGCACACCTTATGGGATACTACTTAGTTCTTGTTGTATGAGACTCCTATAGGTGGAAGCAATTGAGTTGGGAGGTCAGGGATCGATCCCCCAGTCCCCAGTTCATCTCCCTCTCTTCTTTTACTCAAAAAAAAAAATCAACAATCTAGATTTCATTTTTTAAATAAATAAATTGGACCATTTCTCAATTTGTGCATGTCATCTTTGCGCAGGGGCCATGCTAGTCTTCTCTATATCGTTCAAATTCATTGACATAAGAACTAGAAATATAGAATCATAAAGCTCAATGAATGTATACCGTTAACTATACAATTAATTATAATCAACGGATGACTATTCTCCAAAATAGACATTCAATTTTTTAGGACGAAACAGCTCAGGGGAACAGGTACTAGCAAACTTTCTGCATTTTGAGTTGCATTTCCACTAGCTGTGACCGATAACAACTCTCAGACAAAAAGACAAATAAAATAAAACAGCCACAATTATAACAATAATGAACAACTGGCTTAGAAAAAAATGATAAAAATTAAAACAAAAGATGTCTCAAACATCAAAACTGTTTCTTCTTTTAGAAAAATTGAAAAGGTAAAAATCTATGATTAAACAAAATCACCTGTTGGGCGCTACCACCAAATTGAATTTGCCTATGCTTCTGTTCACCTTTTCCGCCATACACCTGCACCATTTTCCAATTGGTGAAGAGATTAATCAGTTTAAAAGCAATCTTGGAAATTTAAGAAGAAAAAATTGAAGAACGTTAATTTATTTTACATAATGGAACTGCACAAACTCCTTATCCCAAAAAAAAAACTGAGTTGATTTATCAATTTTCCTAGAGCTGAAAGAAAATCAAGTAATCAATTGTTCTATATGCTGTTTAATCATAAGTTAAATCTAGTAAGAAAATCAAGGACTTTATAACACTACATTTAAGTTAAGTAATACATAATTCTTTCAATTGATATTTTGTAACCTAGGTAAGCACCGGAAAGTTGATGTGAGATCCAAAAACCTTGTCTCTAACCCATAAGGTAGGTAAAAACAAATACAGGACCAGCACTAGTATTGGGGTGTTTGCCTATGTTTTGTGATCACAAATCTTGACATGGTTTCATACACGACTTTGAAATCCAAGGGTGCCGTTTCTCTATGCAGAAACTTTGCGCTTACATGAAAAGTGACAATTGAACATGAATCCAACAGGGTGGAACAAAATTCTGAAGGATAATGACTTTCTTATTGATTCTCACATATTTGAAATATGGTTATACTTCAACATGAAGAAGTAATCAGAAGACTAACCTTGATCATTGCTCCAGACTCATTTCTGATCCTTGATATGTTTGAGCCACATCTGCCGATCAACCCACCAACCATTGTTTCCGAAATCAGCATCTCAAATGTAACATAATCAACTGCAAGATTGGTCCTAGAGATGAAGTGATTGTAAGACAATATTCAAAACCTGATATAACTGCTAAATGGCAGCTAAAAGCTGTTCTGATATAGAAAACATTAAATAACCTGAATTTGGGTCAAGATATGGTTGGGATGGTCGAACTGCAGCATAATTATATGTTGGGCTGATTGAAATCACTTGTCTTGGAGGATTTTCCCTAAACAAAATTTGAGTTGATAAATAGGTTAGACAAAATGGTACACTAAATTTAAAAAGTGGAGTTGAACAAGGTTACAGAACTTCACTAACAGACCTTAACTGGCAACCTATCTCCTCCAAAGCCTTCATTACTGTAGGAACATCCCCTGATAACTAAATTCAACAAGAATGATAGTCAAAATCCGCAGGAAAACAACATCACAGCAAGAATGGAAGAGCAAAGCATAGAGCAAATATCTAATTTGAATCCCCAAATCATCTTTGTAATACTTGCTTGGTGTACATAGCATATTATGTGCAAACTTTGCTGATCAGATGATTTACCAACAAAAAGTATTAAAATTTAGTAATTTTAGCAGCTTAGTTATGAAGAAATGAGGGGAATTGTCTTCAGAATTAATAGCAGAATGGTATGGCCTGTTTCATAAATAGCATTGAAAATTTAAATTTAATTGAACTGGATAGAACTCTTCAAAAAGAAATTGAACTAGATAGAGAATGGTCATGCCTTTAAAAGATTATATAGCAAGATTTGAACATGGACGTACTAATACTTAATATCTTGAAGGGTATGTATCATTCAACACTTTGATGCAAACATTAATTTCAGCAAAACTGTAAAAAGACTAACAACATGAACATTGTTATTTTGCTGGTCTATCTATCTTGTATAACCCATTAATGTTGTTGTAAAATTATGCCTTGTGAACATGGCTTTATACATCCCACCTGTACTACTCGATCAGATTCATGGGCAGAAGCACATAAAGGCAACTGACTCGGTGCAAGAACGGTGATCATGGCACCAGAAGAATTCCGTAATTTCTCAATGTTTTGACCTGACATCCCGATCAATCCACCAGCCTGGGACCCAGCAATCAGAAGTCTTATTGTATTGGCAGCCACGTGTCCTGCAGTAACTTTTGATGTATCAAGACTACTATCATCTTCCTGTTACAAAGAGCATAGCTTTATTAATTCATCACAATAACAGCAATAAACACAGGTGACACCAAACAGAATGACATGATTATTAACTATAATGCACTATGATCTCTTAAAATAGTGGATAAGTGGGCCACACAAAAACCAAAAGAAACCCCGAGCCTGTCAGAATTACAAGAAAATTAATTAGTAGCTCAAGACCTCTTATCAGGTTACAAGCATAAAACTGATTAGGTCCACAAAAATGAATTAAATGATTGGGCATAAAAAAATATTTTTATCTGTGATGCATAAATACATTGACATGTATTGTATCCAACAAAAGACTATATATAGGGGCACATAAATTTATAAGATAAACAACTACCAAAACCTTTTTCCACAATGTGTGACCGGCTACACAGATCAAACAACACTATAATATCTTATATCATGAAATGCTTGAAGATAGATCTTTTATCTTTATACTTGAATCTCTCTTACTGATTGGACCAATAGTTTTCTTTGGCCTCCCTCTGCTTCTAACTAATGGACTATCCACCGTTGGGTCTATCCATCTTACCAATGCTTCTATGGCTCTTTTCCACACAATACAAACCACCTAAAGTCAATAATAGGTTTTCCTCTAATGCTCTCATTATTAATCATGTCTTGCCCTAGTCTTGTGTTACAATTCCCATCACTCCAATACTAAACTTATTTTCTTGTTGACCCTTTACCATCAACATTCAGGCTGGGATTAAATGGTTGATATCTCTGTTTATCTCTTCGTCATTTTGTATGATATATCCAAGATACTTAAATAATAAGACTTATCTATTGTGTGCTTTATGTACCTGACTAAACTAACTTTCCATATACTTCATTTATGTCTACTTAAATGAAATGGTGTGCTTCTAAGGCTTGTCTTAACAGCTCTAACTTTCCATTTATTTTTTCTCTGGTCTCTCCAACTATGAATCTATCTTATACAAAAACAAAGTAACAAGGTTTTTGACGATTACTCTTGGATATGTTCTACAAGCATATCTTAAATCAAGATAAAAAAGATAAGGACTCAAAGTTGATCCTTGGGATAGACTTGTAGTAGTTATGGGAAAGTATTCACATTCAAATTATATGCATATATATAGGTACAAAAAATAGATTTAACATTAAAATAAAAAATATTAAATAATGTGAATTCATTTCCAAACAATAGTACTTTTAGAGTTTAATCTTTATTCTATAAAATGTTGGTGCATTTTTCAAGGATACTTACTAACATTGTTATACATTTCAACTCATGACTAAACATTTGCCCACTTAATTTTTCAAAATAGATGGATACATAAGGGCAGAAACACAGTAAAGAGCGAGCATTAGTGCTTGTGAGGTTTTAAAGCCAGAAGAAGGACCACAAATTGTATCATTTTATTTTAAAAATAAATGAAGTATATTGTGTCGAGGGTTTCAGCATAAATCATAAAGGGATATAATGACACAGTCAGCAATTCAAAAGTCACAACAATCTTCAAAGACCGTGTATACTTATGCATATTACTGAAAGAATGAAAGTTAAAGGTGAAAACCATCCATCATATCAATCATACCTTTAAAATTAAATTGGCTATCTGATATAGAGCTTTCTCTGCATCAGTAACCATTTCATCATTGTCTTTACAACTAATAATGATAACACGCTCTTCATGTCTCTGCCAATAAGGAAAACATGATATTGGATTCAGTAAACACTAATTAGATGGAATAATACATACATGCATAAGAAAATACGGGCATATTAGGACGTGAAACTGCACTAAATGAATAAATCATACCCTATGAAGTGAAACTACGCTAAATGAAAATACAGGCCTTTAAGAGCGTGGAATTGTGGAAGTGACAATGCAAGAACATAATGGATCAAAAACACAAAGGAAATCAGGGTATTTCTGTGTGTTTTCACAGTATGGAGATATTATCAAAGAACAGGTCATGTCATTAAAGCAAGACCAAGAGTCAAACCCTGACAAAAAGACTGAACCTAATCAAACTGTAAGGTAATATACCCTCTGATCCAAATTATTCACAATTCAAGTCTAGCGGGTCAACAAACACTCCAATTTCCCATAGGAACAGCAGCCATACACATTTCTGAATATGCCTCACATGAAAAGTTCCCACCCCATTTCATGAGTTTATCTCACAACAATGTAGCATAGAAGACCAAAAGGCGAACCGGAAGCACTAATTGTTCCTAGATGGAGGGAAGCAAAATTAGAAGAGATAAGATGAAGGCTCTTAATAAAAATCAGAGACTTGGGGGTGGACCAAGTAAACTGGGCTAAAGAAAGGAAGACTATAGTATATAAATAGTTCTAACTATCAACTGTCAAGTTAAACTCAGATCGGACACTAGAAAGATACAAGGCATAGAAACGAATTGGGGTTTCACAGAAGAAAGTATATAATTGATTGCATAGTAGAAACTGGTAACTTGCACCAAATCCCCAAGTTTATTTCTTGGGCAGTTTAGCAGCTAAGGATAACATAAATTACACTCAATCACTTCCATTTTTTCAAATTATCAATCCCGGAGTTTATTTATCAGGCAGTTTATCAGCTAAGGAGAACATAAATCAACTTTATGAAGCAATGACACTTCAAATTGAAGATGTGTCTGGTACCAGACAATGACATGACGACGACACTAATACACTCAATCACTGCCATTCTCTCAAATTATTAGCAGGGTCAGGGTCAACTGCCGGTGTCTGCCAGTGAGCCGTAGATGCAACTCCTCTAACAAGCCCCAAAACCCAGATTACATACAAACACAAATTCTAACACGGAATTAATTCATTAAAAAAACTAAGTATCCTAATCATTTTTTCACTCCATTTATCAGTTGCCAAACAGCCGCCACAAACATAAAACAATCAAACTAATTCCTCATAAACCCCAAACACGAGTGAACACAAAAGATTAGTGGCACAAACAAGAAACAAGAAACAAAAACCCAAAAACAAACCCTAATTTTCTTCTCCAGCTTTCTCAACTACCAAACAGATTCCACCAAAGAAAAATAAATAACTTACAGCGATAGCGTCAGCGATTTTGATATTAGCTCTGGTCTCTTCACGAATCTTCTGTATGCGGCAACCTTCTTTTCCGATAACCTTTCCGATCTGCCGCGATGGCACAACGATCCTGAATATTACGTCTTGTCCCTTCGCACGTTTGGCCGTTGATAGCTCTGCCGACGCGGCGGTGGCTAGATCCTCTTCTTCTCGGCGGCGCTTCCCGTGTGCGGGGTTTCTGGTGGGGTCTTGGGTGGAGTGTGGATCCTGGGGTGGCATGTGGAATGGCATGTGCATATGCATGGACATGTGCATCGGATAAGGCATGGACATGTTGGGCATCTGCATGTGCATTTGAACCTGCATGGGAATTGGTGGCATTGGGTTCTGCTGAGGAATCGTGGGATTTATCGGAATTTGACCTTGCTGTGACATTGCTGGTTTTGATTTGGAGAAAGAAAGACCTAGTGGATTTGCAGGAGAAGTAATATAGGGTTTTATTAGTGCCAAACTACCAAAATGCCATTTATTACTTGTATTTTTTTAATTTATTTTTTATTTAAAAATTGTTTATATAAAATATTCACCTTTTTTCTTTTAGTCCATAAAAAATGTTTTGTTGTGATGTACTTTATGTGATTCATATAGTCATTTTGATTGGGTGTTCTATAAAATTCTAGGTCTTCATTATCAGGAAGATTTTGGTGGTTTCTAGAACCACTTTGACATTTAAAATTGAGTCTATAATTTGTAAATTTAATTTTGATTGATATTTGTTTTGGTTTAGGTCAATTTTGGTTTGGTAGGTTTCGATTCATGTAGATAGATTGGTTCGAGTGATGAGTTTTTTTTATTTTTTTTAAGATGATGAATTTTATTTAATTATTTGTTGATTTTATTTTCAATTTTATTTTTTAAATAAAAATTAGATTTTTAATATTTTTTATCAATGTTTGAGTAGTTTCGTTTATCAAACAACATATTTATCGTACTAGTGGTGAGATAACTAAGTGAGACTGTGAGATTCACCTTAAAAAATTGAGTTTTTATAAACACGTAGTTTTAAGTGAAAAGATTGGGGTTAAGGTACATGTGAGTCTGTTTTTCTCACCTGCACTCGGTCGCCCAAATCTGTATATACCCATGTGTGCAAGCTCATGCAACTAGTATGACTCATTATAACTCGTTCGTGTACTTAATTGACTTATTTGGGTGACTCAGATTTGGTCGAGTTAGTTAATTTTGTTAAACTATAAAAAACTCTTTATTCGTCATTATAGAATTAATATGAAAAATAGTCGAAAATTTTGCAAAATATAAAAACTTTGCTCCTTAATTATAAAATACACATTTTTATTATCTCATAAAATATCAAATTAAGCGTAAAAGTCGTTGTATTGCAAGACTGTGTTAATCTCGTTGTATAGCAAGACTGTGTTAATCGTAAGACTTGTTGTCACCTTCCACATATGTCGCCTCAAACGGTCGAATATGGTCCTAAATTATCATTCGTGGTTTTCTTCGAAATCGCTATTTTCAATCGAGTCCGTCCGAAATCGAACATATGTCCACCCTTACATCATAACAACACAGTTAACAATCAACACGTAAATTACATGTAGCTTAATAACCCAACTATGTAACCAACATATAAGGAAATGAGGCCTAATTACAACTAACTATAAAACATGGATTCACTAACTTCAAGTTGACACAGGTAGCGAAGTCATCTACCACCCAACAATATGTATTTCAACTTTACGTAAAACTTTCTACCGATATACCTCAAAGTCTCCTCAACCGTTGATTATTAACAATTCACCAAATGATACAACAATAGGCATATCATACTAATTATTCTGAAAACATTCATAAAATCTTATAAACTGACAATATTTCTTAATTTTCTTTACAATCGTTTGGCATATGTATAACCTTATAACCTTGGTAATAAAAATTTATCTATATAATCGATATTATTAACTTCCTCCACTAGCAAAGTAACTTCGACAATTAAGTGAATGTTTGATCTTAACACTTCATGACAAAAATTTGAGAAAATTGTCAAACACAAACGACCACGTATGTAATTTAATATAAAATAAATGTTAATAGTGCAATCTGAATATAATTTAAATGATCAAATCAAGAAAACATAAATTCAAAAGGCATAGACACAAATTAGGCTAAACCTAAAAGACCAAATGTGTATTTTTACTAGTAAATTTTATAGGGATTAAAATAAAAATATTTTTTATAATAATTTTTTTTAATTAAAATACTAATTCTTCCAAAAAACAACTTTTATTACAAAGTGAGTTAGATTGAAGACACTTAATCTAATATGATCTTTTTGTTTATAGAAGAAATAATAAATACTACTAAAAATTCATGCATATTGCGGGATTCCGAGTTCGAACGTGAAACATAATAACTATATTAGTTGAACTATAACTTAATATAATAAGATTATACAAAATAGAAATATTAATTAAATTAAATAATTAGATTCAAATTATCAACAAAATTAAGAAGATGAATTTCTAAATTTAAATAACCAAAATAATTTTTTTATCGATCTTCCTTGACTTCCATTACAAATGAAATGATTAAAAAATTATAAAAATAAATATTATCTTAAATTAAATACACATTTTAAAATATTAAATATATAAACTTCATCTTAAAACTTATACGTTTAACTTTTTAAAATCAAACCTTTAAAAGGTACAACATTGTTTTTTTATAAAAAAAATTTATAATTCTGGAATATTCAAGGTGGCCCTGTCTAGGGGTGGACATGGGTCGGATAGGGTCGGATTCGGGTCAAAAACCTAAACCCGATTGAATCCTCGGGTGGTACTAATGGGCCCAATTTCGTCCATTTTTTATTTCGGGCCAGTCGGGTTCGGGCCATTGGGTGACGGTTGTGAACGGGTGGGTCAAAACGGGTTAGACTTCTGGACTTTGTTGGGCCTTTCTTTTTCATTTTTAAAAAAAGTTAAATAATGTGACCTAACCATAAAAAATAATTTGACCCGATAGAGTTTGTTATATTTAAGACAACTCTGGCCCATTAAAATAAATGGTCCAACCTGCCAATCAGACTCATATTTGTTTTATAACTTCAATTTTTGTTTTATAAATTCAATTTTTTTATATCACAATTTTTTATTACAATATTAATCAAAATATAATCCAATCAAAGATTTATTGTATTATTGTTCTCAAGACATTGCATTCACATTGGCCACAAAATCTAAGCCAAATATTAAATCACAAATTCACATTCACATGATCAATACAAATTACATTCACACAACCAATACAAATTAAAATTCTCAAGTATAAATTACATAAATTACATCTTAATCAACCTTATTAAAATGACAGTAATCAAAGGAATATTGCTGCACCATAAGGATTTCCTAGTGATTTCAGTAGTTTCTGCACACATAATGCAAATTAGAAGAAAAAAAATAACAGTGGAATTGAAAAAAAATAGCAGTTTCTCAGTATATTTTGTATTCTCCTTTGTCTGTGATGTAATGAAATCTTAGGAGAAAAAGATGGAAAGTTAAGAGAAGGAACATTCATAACATCTATGTTTCAATGAAATCTTTTGTAAGGAAATCTATAAGGAGTTGTAAGAAAACACAAAAGTACCTTTCAAACTCAGACATGCAAAATCAATTTACTTTCTATTTTAAACTCTATATGACATTGTCTTAGCTCTTTCAACTGCACAACAATATCACCAGTTAGAGTAACTTGCTGCAAAATATTAATACAACAAAACAATCTATAAACCCTACATTTTCAAACAGAAAATAAAATGTCAACGTACAGTTATTTAGAAGATAACTTTCTTGTTTGGCATCTTAGCGATTTATTATTCAGAGTTATTAGCGATTTATTATTCAGATTTATTAGCGATTTATTATTCAGAGTTATTAGCGATTTATTATTCAGATTTATTAGCGATTTATTATTCAGAGTTATTAGCGATTTATTATTCAGATTTATTAGCGATTTATTATTCAGAGTTATTAGCGATTTATTATTCAGATTTATTAGCGATTTATTATTCAGAGTTATTAGCGATTTATTATTCAGATTTATTAGCGATTTATTATTCAGAGTTATTAGCGATTTATTATTCAGATTTATTAGCGATTTATTATTCAGAGTTATTAGCGATTTATTATTCAGATTTATTAGCGATTTATTATTCAGAGTTATTAGCGATTTATTATTCAGATTTATTAGCGATTTATTATTCAGAGTTATTAGCGATTTATTATTCAGATTTATTAGCGATTTATTATTCAGAGTTATTAGCGATTTATTATTCAGATTTATTAGCGATTTATTATTCAGAGTTATTAGCGATTTATTATTCAGATTTATTAGCGATTTATTATTCAGAGTTATTAGCGATTTATTATTCAGATTTATTAGCGATTTATTATTCAGAGTTATTAGCGATTTATTATTCAGATTTATTAGCGATTTATTATTCAGAGTTATTAGCGATTTATTATTCAGATTTATTAGCGATTTATTATTCAGAGTTATTAGCGATTTATTATTCAGATTTATTAGCGATTTATTATTCAGAGTTATTAGCGATTTATTATTCAGATTTATTAGCGATTTATTATTCAGAGTTATTAGCGATTTATTATTCAGATTTATTAGCGATTTATTATTCAGAGTTATTAGCGATTTATTATTCAGATTTATTAGCGATTTATTATTCAGAGTTATTAGCGATTTATTATTCAGATTTATTAGCGATTTATTATTCAGAGTTATTAGCGATTTATTATTCAGATTTATTAGCGATTTATTATTCAGAGTTATTAGCGATTTATTATTCAGATTTATTAGCGATTTATTATTCAGAGTTATTAGCGATTTATTATTCAGATTTATTAGCGATTTATTATTCAGAGTTATTAGCGATTTATTATTCAGATTTATTAGCGATTTATTATTCAGAGTTATTAGCGATTTATTATTCAGATTTATTAGCGATTTATTATTCAGAGTTATTAGCGATTTATTATTCAGATTTATTAGCGATTTATTATTCAGAGTTATTAGCGATTTATTATTCAGATTTATTAGCGATTTATTATTCAGAGTTATTAGCGATTTATTATTCAGATTTATTAGCGATTTATTATTCAGAGTTATTAGCGATTTATTATTCAGATTTATTAGCGATTTATTATTCAGAGTTATTAGCGATTTATTATTCAGATTTATTAGCGATTTATTATTCAGAGTTATTAGCGATTTATTATTCAGATTTATTAGCGATTTATTATTCAGAGTTATTAGCGATTTATTATTCAGATTTATTAGCGATTTATTATTCAGAGTTATTAGCGATTTATTATTCAGATTTATTAGCGATTTATTATTCAGAGTTATTAGCGATTTATTATTCAGATTTATTAGCGATTTATTATTCAGAGTTATTAGCGATTTATTATTCAGATTTATTAGCGATTTATTATTCAGAGTTATTAGCGATTTATTATTCAGATTTATTAGCGATTTATTATTCAGAGTTATTAGCGATTTATTATTCAGATTTATTAGCGATTTATTATTCAGAGTTATTAGCGATTTATTATTCAGATTTATTAGCGATTTATTATTCAGAGTTATTAGCGATTTATTATTCAGATTTATTAGCGATTTATTATTCAGAGTTATTAGCGATTTATTATTCAGATTTATTAGCGATTTATTATTCAGAGTTATTAGCGATTTATTATTCAGATTTATTAGCGATTTATTATTCAGAGTTATTAGCGATTTATTATTCAGATTTATTAGCGATTTATTATTCAGAGTTATTAGCGATTTATTATTCAGATTTATTAGCGATTTATTATTCAGAGTTATTAGCGATTTATTATTCAGATTTATTAGCGATTTATTATTCAGAGTTATTAGCGATTTATTATTCAGATTTATTAGCGATTTATTATTCAGAGTTATTAGCGATTTATTATTCAGATTTATTAGCGATTTATTATTCAGAGTTATTAGCGATTTATTATTCAGATTTATTAGCGATTTATTATTCAGAGTTATTAGCGATTTATTATTCAGATTTATTAGCGATTTATTATTCAGAGTTATTAGCGATTTATTATTCAGATTTATTAGCGATTTATTATTCAGAGTTATTAGCGATTTATTATTCAGATTTATTAGCGATTTATTATTCAGAGTTATTAGCGATTTATTATTCAGATTTATTAGCGATTTATTATTCAGAGTTATTAGCGATTTATTATTCAGATTTATTAGCGATTTATTATTCAGAGTTATTAGCGATTTATTATTCAGATTTATTAGCGATTTATTATTCAGAGTTATTAGCGATTTATTATTCAGATTTATTAGCGATTTATTATTCAGAGTTATTAGCGATTTATTATTCAGATTTATTAGCGATTTATTATTCAGAGTTATTAGCGATTTATTATTCAGATTTATTAGCGATTTATTATTCAGAGTTATTAGCGATTTATTATTCAGATTTATTAGCGATTTATTATTCAGAGTTATTAGCGATTTATTATTCAGATTTATTAGCGATTTATTATTCAGAGTTATTAGCGATTTATTATTCAGATTTATTAGCGATTTATTATTCAGAGTTATTAGCGATTTATTATTCAGATTTATTAGCGATTTATTATTCAGAGTTATTAGCGATTTATTATTCAGATTTATTAGCGATTTATTATTCAGAGTTATTAGCGATTTATTATTCAGATTTATTAGCGATTTATTATTCAGAGTTATTAGCGATTTATTATTCAGATTTATTAGCGATTTATTATTCAGAGTTATTAGCGATTTATTATTCAGATTTATTAGCGATTTATTATTCAGAGTTATTAGCGATTTATTATTCAGATTTATTAGCGATTTATTATTCAGAGTTATTAGCGATTTATTATTCTGAGTTATTATTATTCAGAGCTATTATTATTCAGAGTTATTATTATTATTCAGAGTTATTATTAGCGACGTATTCAGACTTATTTATGATTAGCGATTTATTATTCAGAGTTATTAGCGATTTATTATTATGAGTTATTATTATTCAGAGCTATTATTATTCAGAGTTATTATTATTATTCAGAGTTATTATTAGCGACGTATTCAGACTTATTTATTATTAGCGATTTATTATTCAGAGTTATTAGCGATTTATTATTATGAGTTATTATTATTCAGAGCTATTATTATTCAGAGTTATTATTATTATTCAGAGTTATTATTAGCGACGTATTCAGACTTATTTATTATTAGCGATTTATTATTCAGAGTTATTAGCGATTTATTATTATGAGTTATTATTATTCAGAGCTATTATTATTCAGAGTTATTATTATTATTCAGAGTTATTATTAGCGACGTATTCAGACTTATTTATTATTAGCGATTTATTATTCTGAGTTATTATTAGCGATTTATTATTATTCAGATTTATTATTATTCAGATTTATTATTATTAGCGAATATGTCATTATTTATTATTCTGAGTTATTATTAGCGATTTATTATTCAGAGTTATTATTATTAGCGAATGTGTCATTATTTATTATTCTGAGTTATTATTAGCGAATGTGTCATTAAATAAAAGTATCAATCATCTGCCAATCATATCATTTAAAACAACATACAACTCAAAAGTATCAATCATCTGCCAAAGACATATAATCTGAATTATTTTCTAAATCTAAAGAACCCCAATGTTGTAGACGTCCTGCATAAGCGATAGCCCATGATGTAGACTCATCGCTACGATGCTTCTTCCAATGCCATGCAAGTGGTGGTAACGGACATGCAGATTCCCCAATGTTGTAGACGTCCTGCATAAGCGATAGCCCATGATGTAGACTCATCGCTACGATGCTTCTTCCAATGTCATGCAAGTGGAGGTAACGGACATGCAGATTTCAATTTAACTTGAACCCAATGATTTTCGTTAACAAAACCAATGTTGATAACACGATCACGTGACAAATCTCCATTATGTGCACCCCTCAATGGGAAAAAAGTCAAAGAAAAAGTTTTTGCTAATGTAACAAGAACGAGATTATATTTTGTTGCTATCACGTAACTCATATCAGGAATGGTCATCCACTTCTCGTTAGCTTGGTTTTCCAACTCAGCTACAAGTAAAGACTCTGTCACTTCTTGCAAACGTTCCTTGAATAATGCAGCATATAAATCAGGTTTGGACTTAATCTCTGTATACAACTGCCGACGTATAATGCTCCAGTATTCTTCACCATAACCAAGTAAAGCAACAATAACACGATATCCACAGTTTCCATCTGCTTTAACATTAACTATGTCTTCAATATATGGATGAATTAAAGAAGGAAACTCGTGGAAATATTTTTTAACCTGGTGGGAGACTTGTTTGGATGCTTGATGGGAGACTTGTTTGGATACATGCTGGGAGACTTGAGTATCAACATGCTCAAAGTATGATGGGTCACGATATACATCATATCCCTTCGGCTTATTGCCTTTTTTCTTAACACCACCTTTTGTTTTGATTTTATCCACTGGTGCACACATTGATGTTGTCTCCGGATATGCTATTTCACGCAACTTGCTCTTTAAAGCCCTTCTTCCAGCAATATTAAGTGTTTTCCATTTTTTCCAAATTATATCCATCTCCGATGTAATGTCCAACTCTGAATCATTTGTCAACTGGTCATTCTCTTGATCACTATTCAAGGTTAATTTCCTCCAATGTATATGAACAGCATCTAATGGGATTGGAACACCTTTCATCTTGTATCCTGCTAACTCACATGCACAAGGTAATCCATGAGTCTTTCTAAGTATACAACAACACACATCTTTGTCGTTACCGACATAACTGACTCTCTTGTATTCTTCAACAATATCACCTAAGGCTTTCTTGGATACCACCCAAGTCAATTTCTCAAAGAATGGATTGTTGTGTATATGCTCTTTGCGACCTTTACTTATCTCAAATGAACCTTTGATCTTAATAATTTGAAACTTCAACATGTCATTCATACCATTCCATGCCTTACAAAAATCTCCTTTACTGTGTTCCAAAAATCTCTTCAATGACCAATGAGCAGACTCAACCCTAATATTTAAACAAAAAAAATACAAAATGTGAAGTAATGATCATATATCATGCATAAATCATATATCATATATCATACAAAATGTGAAATTTTAATGACATACCTATTAGTCGTAGTATTTCCTAGATGCAATACTCGATTGGTCCATGCTTCAACAAATCTTTCCTTATGAGGATTCAACCATGTGTCTCTGACGTAGTCAAAGAAAATAATATTATCGACACATGCTTGCTCAAATACTTGCAAAAGTTCCTCGTACTCCTTCTCTTCAGAACAATAAACAATTTTCCTCCACAACTCAAGAATGGGTTCTTGCATGTCTTTCTTTAATATATACTGTTTGCATTTGGCTCCAACATTTTTGTTAATATGAAGTTGACAAAGTAAATTTGTTGAAGATGGAAATACAACTTTAATTGCATTCATTAAAGCCAGTTCTCTGTCAGTCACAATCACCTGAGGAAATGGCGTGTTTGAAAAAAACAACTCTTTTAACTTCTCCAATGCCCACCAAAAGTTGTCTTGACGTTCAGAATCCATATAAGCAAATGCAACATTAAATGTCAACCAAGTTGAAGTTACACCAACAATTTCAAACAACGGTAACCTATACTTGTTGGTTTTGTAGGTGCTATCCATGATCAATACAAGAGGGAACATGTTAAGCAAAGTTATGGAATCTGTGTGCGTCCAAAACATATCCCTCACAACGTTGGAGTCCTCATGAGTCCTACTCCAACAAGTATATTTCTCAGCTTCAAGTAACTTCAACAAGTGTTGCATATCAGTTCTAGGTCCCATCAAATTCTTCCTGTATGTACTTCGTCGCTTGTAAATTTGATAGATACTAGTCAAGTTGAAGTACCTGTGTCATTTTTATTTGACTTATATTGTCCACCTCTATCACAACCAAGAATTACTTTTGACTTTCTTCCTCTCTTTCCAGTCTCTACGTCTGATCGAGTAATGATAACTGCTACTCGATTTTGTCGACCTATCTCTCTTGCCCATGATATGACAGCTTCTCGTGACTCAAAAATTTGATCAGTTGTAAATGCTTCAGTTAAATCTATAAATACTGGTCGTGTGTTTTCCATCCCTAGTTCAAAAATAACAATTCAAATAAAATAACAAACAAATTAAAAGCATATTCAAAAAAAAAAAAAAAAATTACGTACCGGATTTTTGAAATTTCCGGGTTAACTACCGGAAATTTCAAAAAACCAAATTTCCGGTGAACAAAAAATTACTACCTGATTTTTCAAATTTTTTGAAATTTCCGGTAGCTTCCGGAAATTTCAAAAATCCGGTATTCAAATTACAACTACCGGAAATTTCAGTTTCCAAATTTCCGGTAACAATTATAACTACCGGAAATTTTAATGCAACTTACCGGAAATTTCAGCAAGGTCAGATTTTAGAGTAATTTTTTTTAACTGCTCGTAAATGAATTTTTTAAGGATAAAATTGGATTTTTAACAATTTGGGGGTATAAGTTTAAATGGGGGGTACAATAGCCAATTCTCCCATTGAAGTTCACCCGCGAAATCCGACAACCCGATCCAAACCACCCGTTTGCTTATGAGCCGTATGGGTCGGCCGGTTATGGGCGGGTGTGGCAAATCTGTCCACCCCTAGCCCTGTCGATAAATGTTAGTGAAGACCAATTATAAAATAACGTGAGAAAATGTGTAAGGTTTATTGCTTTTTGCAACTATTGCTACGGGAAGCTGAAAAGAAATAGAGGCATGTCCTTCTTCCCTCACCGCCACTTTTCCATCGTCTCAAGAACCAAGTTCCCTAACCTCTCTAACATCCCCACCAGACACAGAAACCTCGTCATTCACGAAGCTCAGAAAGCTCTCACCGACTATCTCCACGGCACTAGGTGCTTACCCTTTACATATGCGGAACAAATTAGCAACAACACTCTTTATTCCCTCACCAATCTCATTTCAAAGGTAAATTTTTCCGCACCTACTTTCTCCAAAAACATTAACAAGGTCCTTAGGTTCCACCCCATTAACGAATTTGAAGTCTTTTTTGAAAGCATAGGCATAGATTATAACTTGGTTTCTCATTTGTTACCTAATGATAAGATGTTCTTTTCTCAAGATGGGACCCTTTTGGAAGCTGCTTGTACACTTTATAATTTTGGGTTTCCTTGGGAAAAATTGGGTGTGTTGTACATGGAAAAGAGTTATATATTTCGGAGAAGTGGTGAAGAGTTGAAATCAAGGCTTTGTGGTTTCAAAAGGTTTGGTTTTGGTAATGTTGAAGTCATTGGTATATGTTTGGCTTTTCCTTTTGTTTTGGTTGAGGAAGAAGGTGAAATGGGTGTTGTTGGAATTGATGGGTTGTTTAGTGATCTGAAGTTGATTTTTTTGGATTTTTCTTTGGCTAGTTCTGTTGAAGGGAATGTAGATTCTTGGCACGAGGTTTGTAGAAAATTGCGGTTGTTTTTCGATTTAAATGGATGGAAGGGTAAGGTAGGAGAACTCATGGGGAGGAATAAGAGTATATTTGTTGAACACAAAGAAGAGGAGTTAGTACATAAAGTAGAGTATTTTTGTAGATTTGGTGCAAAGAAGGAAGAAGTGGCTTTGTTGATTCTACTATGCCCTGAATTGTTGAAGCTTGATTTGGAGAAGCCTGTGATTAATGTGTTGGAGCTGTTGAAACACTTTGGCATTAGTTCTAAAGATTTGGAGGATGTTAGGGAAAATTTTGGCCATGTGTTGGGAACAAATAAAATGGTTAATCTTCCTAATGTGATGAGGGCTTTGGGTTTGCAGGAATGGTTCTTTGATAAAATCAAGGGCGGAGATCATCGGTTATTACCGGATTATATCACGAGCTATTCAAATGAAGATCGGGATAAAGATTATCAAGATGGTTTGAGTAGAATTCTCGTTTCGAGAGCTCGAGTTCATAGCATTAAGAAATTAAATTTCTTGCATGGCTTAGGCTTTGGAGAAAATGCCTTGACTATGAATCTTTTGGATCGTTTGCATGGCACAAGCAGCGAGTTACAAGAAAGATTCGACTGCCTTCTACGCTCTAAGATTGAATTCTCGAAGCTCTGCCTGATGGTAAGAAAAACCCCGAGGATACTAAACCAGAATTATGAAATTATAGAGCGGAAGGTGAATTTCTTCAACAAGGAAATGGGAACAACTTTAGACTATCTGGAAAATTTTCCAGCAATGTTACATTATCACTTGGAGGATCGAATTATACCTAGGTTTAGATTCCATATGTGGCTTACAGAAAATGGTCTGTCTCGTAAAACATATTCCATTGGAAATATGATCATTATCAACGAAAAGAAATTTGTAGCAAGAGTGTTTAAAATTCATCCAGCTGCTCCAAAACATTGGTTTGATCAATTCTGTCGCCGTAAATTTCCAATGTAACAACCTTTGTATTTATAGTGTAAGAATGTATCATTAACTTCAGGAATATCTCTGATTAAATTTGTACAGTAAACAGACTATTAAACTTTAGGTGATTTCAGAAAGCCTGCGACAAAGATCTATGTGCTTTACGCTGACTCATAGAGCCATAAAGAATGACCTGCAAAAGACATGTATTGCACTGCTTTATTTGTTGGACCAAATTTCAGTTTCGAGAAGAAAACGGGGTGTTCGGTGAATGCTAAGTTCTGCTTTGAAGAAGGAATTATGCTAAGGTAAGAGAATTAGATCCTTTGTTCGGTGAGGGTGAGACTTTAGGCCTTTGGCATGCTCAATGGATTCAGTAGTTACATGATTACATCTCACTATTGCATCTTTGACTAGTTCTAAACTAGTGGTTGCTAATTTCAATAAAAAAACATGATGAGGAGGAGGAGGATGATGACAATACCGTTTTGGATCCATTTTAGAGGATTGTAGAACACAATCAAGGTCTTCTACTAATAACTCAGTGCTAGTTCTCAAGTTATAGTGATATTCTACAATGTATTGGTCCCTATTATTCAGTTTGAAATGCAACAGTTTTGACTCTCAAAAAAAATTGTCACAGAAGTTGAAATAACGGCATTATTACTTGGTTTTCACATTAAGAGTATATTGTTAGCATTTTTCATTGTAAAGATCCCTTTTTAAAAGTATATTTAGCTTATATAAACAAAATGTTCAAGTAGTGTACACATTTTGCAAATCTGAAATCGACCTTTGATGATTTGACTCGCACGAGCAACCTGGGAACTGAGAATATGCTTATATAAGGCAGCTAGCTTAGTGAGAATATGCTCATAATAGGTTTTGAGAGAGTTCAGAATATATTGATCTCTTCTTGTCATAATAAAATTGTAATCCTTTTTGCACCTTTATAATATTTTGGCTTAATTATATTTTTAGTCCCTATATTATTATCAATTCATAGAAATAGTCTTCCTCTCAAATTTTTTAATTAAAAAATGCAGAATTGACATATTTTTAATGACGTGGCATACAATTATATAATATAAAACCATCTGGAGAAATTAAATATTCATATGTCATTAATTAAATTAAAAATATAAAAAAATTCGAAGTTTGAAAACTAAGTTTTTACCGTATTTTATTTTAATTTTATGGGTGTTAATAATTTTATATTGTCGTATCATATATTACATTATTTAAAATATCTTATGAGAGATAAAACAAAAAATCTCGTTATGAAAAAATATATTAAATGTAGTTTAGATAAGTTGACAAATATTTTAAATAACTTATAAAAATTGAAATTAAAATATAATACGGTGCTTATTTTGACTCACTTAATTTTTTTATATTTGAGTATTGGAATTTTAGTATATGAAAATCACAATACATCTTCCCTATTTAAGTAAATCCAAGACATGATCAACTAGTGGATTATTTGTAATTTTATATTAGAAGTTCATAATGATGAAACCGATTAAGAAAGTAAGAATAATAAGATAGTTCTGAATTATTGTTCGTGCAAAACATGCACTATGTCAAAGTCAAAAAGTAATGCACATATGAATATGAATAAATGAATCAGAAAAAGATTAAATAAAAAAGAAGGAGAATGTTGTAGTTCTTTCTTCATCACTCTGTCTGTTTCCTCTCACACACGAGACTACTCACGTGTAATACGCATGATTGCGCGCGCGCGCATTTTTCTCGATCAGGCTCCGGCGGTTCGTTGCCGGTAACTCTCGATTTATAACTTCACCGCACAGCGACTCTTTTCTCCGTCGTTTGTTTTCACCAACAAATTCCATCTACAAGGTTCGTTTCTTATTTCACAAGTTTGAATTCAATGCAATTAGTCTTTCTAGCCAAAATAGAAGTTAATGTTAAATTTCGTATTGTTTACTGTGCCAACATTCGATTCTCAGCGCTCTAATCATGCGCTGCTGAAAATATGAAGAGAGTGATAATTTCACTTTGCAGGTGGTAAATTATGCGATTTGTATTACTGGCATGGAATCCATTTGGTGTTTTATATAGAAAAAAGTGACATCAGAGGCTATAATTTGTTGCTATGGCTTCAAGAGTGATTTTGAAAAAGAAAAAGAACCTTTTGTTCAATCACTTGATTGGTCAACATACTCGCTTTATTCTTGGATTCTCAAATGTTGTGCTTGGTCAGCCATTTGAATCTAGTGAATTCGATGGTTTTAGTCGGTTTCCTTTCTCTTCGTTTGCAACTACGGGATATGGATATCCACAGGAAAGAAATTTGTGTACTGTCAACAATAATGATTTGGCAGCTTGTTCCGCGTCGAGATTGTATTTGCATAGTTCCTTTGGAGTTCCGAATTTTGGAATTAGAACCGAGAAGATAGAGTTAACTTCTCTTTCAAGATTGGGGTGGACATCATGTTGTTCACGTTACATTTCTACAGCTGCTGCCAATCAATCTAGATTGGGTGGCAGCATTGGGGGAAATGATCAAACTGATAATAAACAGAAGAAGGAAGCGTCGCCGGAGGAGTGTGATGAGGCTGTTGAAGACTTGAGTACTTTAAAAGCGAAAACTAAGGCTAAACAAGTACAAGAACCCCATAAGAGTGCTGAATCTATTGTGAAGAGATTATGGGCTAAGATTTTAGGGATCGGTCCAACTTTCAGAGCTATTTTGTCAATGAGCAGGTTTAAAAAATTTACTACCTCTTGTTTTTGTGTGTGATATAATTATGTGTATGATGAAATCTCTGGTTTTCCGTTGCCTAGGGATGACTGGGCAAAGAAGTTAAGTCATTACAAAGATGAATTTAAATCTACTCTACAACACTACTGGTTTGGTACGAAACTACTTTGGGCTGATGTTAGGATAAGCTCTAGATTATTGTTGAAACTTGCAAATGGAAAGAGTCTTTCTAGAAGGGAGAGGCAGCAACTCACGAGGACAACAGCCGATATTTTCAGGCTAGTTCCTTTCGCTGTATTTATCATAGTTCCGTTCATGGAGTTTCTGTTGCCAGTATTCCTGAAACTGTTCCCCAACATGCTGCCTTCCACTTTCCAGGATAAGATGAAAGAACAGGTAATTGTTAATGTACTCATCAAACATTACCTGCCTTACTGCTGGCGCGCTTTAGTATCACTCAATTTTGGGAAGGCTTAACTTGTAGGAGGCATTGAAAAGAAGGCTAAATGCAAGAATAGAATATGCTAAGTTTCTTCAAGATACTGTGAAAGAAATGGCGAAGGAGATTCAGAATTCACGAAGTGGAGAAATGAAGCAGACAGCAGAAGATCTTGATGAATTTATGAACAAGGTCAATCATGCTCTTCGTAATATAGCTATTTTACATATTAGCTATCATCTTATGGGCAATATCGCTATATTACATTAGTATTTAGTTTGTTAATGGAACAGGTCAGAACAGGTGCTCGAGTTTCAAATGCTGAGATCTTAGGATTTGCCAAGTTATTTAACGATGAGTTCACTTTGGATAACATTAGCAGGTTGGTCCTTCTACCATTGGTTATGTTCAACTAATTGTGCTCTTCTGTTATGAATCTTATATTTTGGATCTCCATTATCATTATGCTAATATGTCTTTTGGTTTTCAAAATGGATAAACAGGCCTCGCTTGGTAAATATGTGTAAATACATGGGTATCAGCCCATATGGTACTGATGCATATTTGCGTTATATGCTCCGCAAAAGATTACAGGAGTAAGATTCATTGATTCCTTTTTTCCTTTCTGGGATGACTCTGATTCTGGTGTATGTATATAATCATTGGCTCTTATAGGTTAGAAGAATTAGGGAAGTTTCATATAATGCTATGTGTCCGGTTTTCATTTTTTCTGGTGTAGATAAGGATTTTTTTCCAAGCATTGTACATAATACATATCTTATACATGTTACACCAATCTATGAATGTTTGCCTTCTCACTTACTTTTTTGTATCATTATAGTGCATAACTGAGTTGTAGGAAATAGATAGATGGGATTGTTGTTTTATTTTATGTTGATAGTGAACTGAAAAATAGTACGTTTCCTCCCGAGTCCTGATGATGTGATTTTGCTGCAGTAAGAAACAATCGATGTTGTAAGTTACATGTTAGTAGTTGAGTACTATCCTTGTGGGTACTTGCTATTGCAAGTATATATGTTTTAACATAAGAATTGCCAACAAAACGATTCAAGCAACCAACTTGCAAGCTGAGAACAGTAGATGTTCATTCACCAGCTTCAGGGGGAGTGTTGTATATTTGTGATTAATGATTATCATCGTATTTGTAGTTATTAGAAGAATATTATGCAAGTATTAGGAGATACTGTATTAGGCCCATTAGTTAGATGTTCATTAGGAATGATAGGTGTTCATTCACCAACTAGAGGGGGAGTGTTGTAACATGTAAATATGTGACTACTATCGTATCTCTAGTTATTAGAAAAATATTATGTTGTTATTAGGAGATATTGTATTACATCCATTAGTTATAATTAGCCTATATATCCAGATTATTGTTTGTATTCTCTACATTGAAATAATATTCAGAACATGTCCAAAGCTTTATGTGCTGTGAAAACTAAAGTATTTCTTAATCAAAATTTAATATATTCAGTCAATTATCTTCATGGTTATTTTGAAAATATAGATTTGAAATTTTTGGCTTTGGCAGGATCAAGAATGATGATAAACTCATTAAAGAAGAAGGTGTGGAGTCTCTTTCAGAAGCGGAGCTTCGTCAAGCTTGTAGAGATCGAGGATTGCTTGGATTGCGTTCAGTGAAAGAAATGCGGCAACAGGTTAACAATAAATGTTTAAACAGAATTTGTACGCTGGAGCTCAATTATGAAATCTCCAACATTGTGTTAATTTACTGGCTGATAAATTCTTGTGAATGAGAAACTGGCCATAATTGCTACTTTCAGAAATCCGAACCATTATCTTCCCATTTTTGCAATTTTCGGAAACTTTATCTTTTCATAATTGCTACTTTGAGGACCTTCTTCTTATTGAATTTATTTCTAATCAATTTTAACTGAAACTCATTGATATCAGATATAACTCAAACAACACTCAAGATTCTCAAATGCTATTGTTTTGAGTGAATAACAAAAGCAGTGTCTTAAAAACAAGGGTTGTAGGTAAAATCTTAAATCTACAGGACTAAAATAGTATTAGGATAGAGTGTAAGATTAGTAACTCCAATAATAAATTTTTAGAAAAATAAGTGGACTAAGTTGACATTTACATAATATAGTGAGTACATTCTTCATGCTGGATAAAAGACATCATCTTGTAGTTGAACTGTTAAAACAAATTCCATGTTTGTCGGTAGTAAATTTTACTTACATTTCATTGCAGCTTAATGACTGGCTGGATCTGTCTCTCAACCATTCTCTCCCATCTTCCCTCTTGATTCTTTCTAGGTATCTTAAAATTTTATGTTGAAATACTATCGATTTTAAGGATTTCCCTTCTGGAAAGGCGTAGTCATCTCATTCTCTCTGTAGAGCATTTTCTATCTCAGGAAAGGTGAAACCAGAAGAGGCTGTTCAAGCTACACTCTCTTCTTTGCCAGATGAGGTTGTGGATACTGTTGGTGTGGCAGCTTTGCCATCTGGAGATCCTGTTTCGGAAACGAAGAGGAAGTTGGAATATCTTGAAATGCAAGAGGAGCTAATCAAGGTTAATTTGTATGCATCACATTTGCCATCATCTGAGATAGTTATGTTTTGCGAAGGAGGCATGAGTTGGTGATTTCCATTTTCTATTATTATATTTTTAAAGTGATTTGTAAAAAACCTTGCTTCATTTCACTTTAACTTTGTGATTAATAACTAGTGGCAGGAACATAGAATTTTACATATGTATATGTAATGATGTCCACTAGTAAGAAAGTGAGAGTGGAAGATGGGGAGAGAAATAAATTTGTTGTGGTAGCCTACATTTTTGAAAAATGTAGTTCTATGTAACAGATTTTTTCATCTATTGTCACCCGATCAACATTGTGCGTGAATCACCAAATATGCTGATTTTCTTGTTGAAGTTGTTAAGCTATCGGTATACTTATTGCTTTAGATTTGAGATTGATGGTTATGAGATATTTAATAGGAGGAGGAAGATAAAGAGGAAGAGGAGCTGGCCAAAGCGACAGACTCTATTGGTGGTGAAAGGAATATGGCTATTAACAAGATGGCTTCAACGAACGAACAAGCACGAGAAGAGGTAAAGTCAAAGGCATTGGAAAAACAGGAGCAACTCTGTGAGATCAGTCGAGCATTAGCTGTTTTAGCATCAGCATCTGTAAGGAAAACTTATTTTTATTCTTGTCAACTATTAAAAGTTTTCGGTAAATGATTGGACTCAATGATTTGTCTGATAATTTTTCAGTCGGTGAGCAGAGAACGTGAAGAGTTTTTGAGGCTTGTTAGAAAGGAGGTATGTAGACAGTATAATTGATCTGTTTCTAGGGGTGGAAAGCATGTAGCGAATATATTATGGGCATTCAAAATCTTTAAACTCAAAGGGCAATTCCTTTCTTGAATTGTGTATGTGTTGAATTTGCCTTTTTAATGTAATTTAACTTTTTTCTACATTCTTAACATTAATTTGCTAAAAAAATTATTTGCTAGATAATGTAATTCCATTTTTTCTGCAGCATTTGGCTCTTTATGTTATCCACATCATAGTATTATTGTATTTTTGTTGTTTGAGAAAAGATTTTTAAAGTGTTTACTCTAGTTGTTTAAGAGTACCTATTACGACTGATTGGGCTTATTATATCTGTATCTACTACACACACATAAAGTAGGCTTACTATACTGGTGTGTAAGGGGTTAAGTCCAGTCCACAGGCTAGTAACAAAATTTCTTACATCCTCAACTAGCTATTTTTCATGCCCAACTTTTCTTACATACAAAATAAGTTCTAACCTACCGCTGTGCAGATGGAGTTGTATAATAGTATGGTAGGGAGAGAAGGTACTGAAGGTGAGCAGGAAGCTAAGAAGGCCTATAAAGCTGCAAGGAAGGATAGTGATGGTGCCATGGAGGTCGCTATTAGTGACAAGGTTTCTTCAGCACTTGTTGACAAGGTAACTCTATGACCCTCTAGTTTTTATTTGATGCCACTTAATAATTAAAATACAAAGTGAAAACAGATTATCTGTTAATCATCAACAGACAGCCTGAATTACATTCTGAAATTGGAAATAACTGACAACTATAGGAGTTTTATATGCTTCTTAGGTTGATGCTATGCTCCAGACACTTGAAAAAGAAATTGATGAAGTTGATGCTAAAATTGGAGATCGATGGCGGTTACTAGACAGGTTTTTTTTCTTGGTTAAATATTTGCTTGAGAGAACATTATGTAGTGTGTTGTATAAACCATGATTAACTTCTGTTGTTTTCTTTATATGAATATTTGATTATGATATTTTCTTATAAAAAGGCAGTTAGTCAACTTCAATGGTAGAATCCATTTAAGGACAATATGGCAGAGGAACAAGGGACCTTTTACCCTGTTATAAGGGGAGTCCCGTGATCATTGCTATTATTTTTTATCAGTGACTTGTTCCAAATAAATTCGAAGAACTGGCTCACAATTTACTAGTAATTGTGGATAATTCAAACTTGCCAATCAATCTTCAATTTACATGAAGTATATAACAGTTACATCACTTTTAGGTAGAGCTGTCAATTTGACAAGCCCCCTAATTATTGGCCTCAGCCCACATTTTGAAGGGGCCAAAAAAATTAATAATTTAAAAGGCTCCCAAAAACAAGGCCCCCTAAACTAAAAGCCCCCTAAAAATTTGTGGGCTTAGGAGGCCTATAGGGCCACTTTTTTTTAAAAGAATCGATTTTCTTTTTTGAGAAATAAAGTTTTTCAAATTTTTCACCGATAATTTTTTTTTTAATTTTTTTCTATAAAATTTTCCGATTTTTTTTTTATAAAAATTTCTGGTTTTCTTTCGATAAAAATTGCCGATAAAAAATTTCTGACTTTTTCGATAAAAAATTTCTGATTTTTTTCGAATAAAAAATTTCCGATTTTTTTTCGATAAAAAATGTCCGATTTTTTGTTTCGATAAAAAATGTCTAATTTTTTTTTCGATAAATAATTTCCAATTTTTTTCGATAAAAAATGTCCGACTTTTTTTGGATAAAAAATGTTCGATTTTTTTTCGATAAAAAATTTCCCATTTTTTTTCGATAAAAAGTTTCTGATTTTTTTTTTTGAAATTTTTTTTTTCAAGAAAAAAATCTTAAAATTAATAAAATATTAGGGGCCTATGGGCCCCTAGAGCCCCCTCCCTTAGGCCCCATGAAATAATGGGCCTAAATTAAGAGCCCCCAACTAAATTAAGGGCCTTGTAGTTGGGGGCTTTTTTGACGGCTCTACTTTTAGGATCTGTTAAGGTGTCAGTAGGACTAGGCTAGACTCATGCGTCCCGGTTTGGCTGTTCCTTTTTGCAAATCAAGCTTTTTGTCTGATATAAACAGCATGGTAGGATCGAAAAGCCCAACACCCAGACAAGATCACAATTCTCAGAAGAGTATACCAAATTTACTGTGCTAACAGTTATTTGGCCCATGCACCGTAAATATTATCTCCAATCTCAATTATGCAATCCCAATGAATAAACGGTTAACATATTTATTAGTGGTATCATAAATTCATGATGAGATCATAATTAAAATTTGCATGGCTTGAGCGTTAGACGACTAATAGTAGTTAAATATTACACAAGCATAAGAATCTAGGATCCTGCTGTCGGCTACCAGAGATCTAGAGTTTCGACCTTAAGCCATTTGGGTATCCAACATTCTCAAACGTGTAAAACATCTACCACTCACAAGACAGTAAAAAAAAAAATCTACCACTTACAAGAGTTTCCAAATCCTATTTCACTTTCTTTGTAGCTATGTATGAAATGGTTTTACATTCCATGAAATAACCACTACTCACATACCCACAAGGTTCCCAAATGCTGTTATCCATTCACGTTCTATGTGTGATTGAATTCATCACTTGGGAGCCTTAGTTGGCCGAAATTTGTGCCCTTTCCTTCTCCTGAAAATTAATTAATCCCAAAAATTCAATGCATTTGCAATGTGTAAATTTTACAAAGCATCATTACATGGATGCAGTTATTTATTGCTTTTCCCATATAAATGTTCATAGGTAATTATTGGAAATTTCAATAAAAAAGGTAATTGTTGGAACTAATTGTCATTTAAATGTCTGGCCATGTTCTTGCAGGGATTATGATGGGAAAGTGTCACCTGAGGAGGTTGTCTCTGCTGCTATGTATCTGAAGGATACTTTGGGAAAAGAAGGAATTTATGAACTTGTCAGCAACCTTTCTAAGGATAGTGGTTAGTTCTTCTGTCAATTTCCTCCTTATTCTCATCCTGCACCAAGAGATAACAAATATGAATATCGCTGATGTGCCATATTCAATTAACGCAACTAACACTTAACTAATCTAATACCACAAAAGCACAAAGATAAAACCTAATGCAACATGAGGTTTTCCTTTTTGAGCTTTTCTTTTCTTTTCTTTTTCGGCTCTTTTGCGCTTTCTTCCTTGCACTATCTTTTAGGAGTCCATGCTTTAAAAGAATCGATTTTCTTTTTTGAGAAATAAAGTTTTTCAAATTTTTCACCGATAATTTTTTTTTTAATTTTTTTCTATAAAATTTTCCGATTTTTTTTTTATAAAAATTTCTGGTTTTCTTTCGATAAAAATTGCCGATAAAAAATTTCTGACTTTTTCGATAAAAAATTTCTGATTTTTTTCGAATAAAAAATTTCCGATTTTTTTTCGATAAAAAATGTCCGATTTTTTGTTTCGATAAAAAATGTCTAATTTTTTTTTCGATAAATAATTTCCAATTTTTTTCGATAAAAAATGTCCGACTTTTTTTGGATAAAAAATGTTCGATTTTTTTTCGATAAAAAATTTCCCATTTTTTTTCGATAAAAAGTTTCTGATTTTTTTTTTTGAAATTTTTTTTTTCAAGAAAAAAATCTTAAAATTAATAAAATATTAGGGGCCTATGGGCCCCTAGAGCCCCCTCCCTTAGGCCCCATGAAATAATGGGCCTAAATTAAGAGCCCCCAACTAAATTAAGGGCCTTGTAGTTGGGGGCTTTTTTGACGGCTCTACTTTTAGGATCTGTTAAGGTGTCAGTAGGACTAGGCTAGACTCATGCGTCCCGGTTTGGCTGTTCCTTTTTGCAAATCAAGCTTTTTGTCTGATATAAACAGCATGGTAGGATCGAAAAGCCCAACACCCAGACAAGATCACAATTCTCAGAAGAGTATACCAAATTTACTGTGCTAACAGTTATTTGGCCCATGCACCGTAAATATTATCTCCAATCTCAATTATGCAATCCCAATGAATAAACGGTTAACATATTTATTAGTGGTATCATAAATTCATGATGAGATCATAATTAAAATTTGCATGGCTTGAGCGTTAGACGACTAATAGTAGTTAAATATTACACAAGCATAAGAATCTAGGATCCTGCTGTCGGCTACCAGAGATCTAGAGTTTCGACCTTAAGCCATTTGGGTATCCAACATTCTCAAACGTGTAAAACATCTACCACTCACAAGACAGTAAAAAAAAAAATCTACCACTTACAAGAGTTTCCAAATCCTATTTCACTTTCTTTGTAGCTATGTATGAAATGGTTTTACATTCCATGAAATAACCACTACTCACATACCCACAAGGTTCCCAAATGCTGTTATCCATTCACGTTCTATGTGTGATTGAATTCATCACTTGGGAGCCTTAGTTGGCCGAAATTTGTGCCCTTTCCTTCTCCTGAAAATTAATTAATCCCAAAAATTCAATGCATTTGCAATGTGTAAATTTTACAAAGCATCATTACATGGATGCAGTTATTTATTGCTTTTCCCATATAAATGTTCATAGGTAATTATTGGAAATTTCAATAAAAAAGGTAATTGTTGGAACTAATTGTCATTTAAATGTCTGGCCATGTTCTTGCAGGGATTATGATGGGAAAGTGTCACCTGAGGAGGTTGTCTCTGCTGCTATGTATCTGAAGGATACTTTGGGAAAAGAAGGAATTTATGAACTTGTCAGCAACCTTTCTAAGGATAGTGGTTAGTTCTTCTGTCAATTTCCTCCTTATTCTCATCCTGCACCAAGAGATAACAAATATGAATATCGCTGATGTGCCATATTCAATTAACGCAACTAACACTTAACTAATCTAATACCACAAAAGCACAAAGATAAAACCTAATGCAACATGAGGTTTTCCTTTTTGAGCTTTTCTTTTCTTTTCTTTTTCGGCTCTTTTGCGCTTTCTTCCTTGCACTATCTTTTAGGAGTCCATGCAACGGCCCCTTTATAGAAGACATCTTAGATAGACTCTGATACCATCTTAGAATTTGAGTTGGACTCAACATAACCCCACAAAAATGGCTTATAGGGTGAGGACTGGACTACCCACCACTTATAAACACTTTATCAGACTTTCTCTCATCCAATGTGGGACTCTTAACACATTTTGTCAGCAACATTTTCTGAAGCCATGTCACCCATGTGGGACTTCGATGATAAATCAAATTATTCACAACTTGAGAAGAGTGTCATTTTCCTTAGAAACAATATGAAATTCCATTACCCCACTTATGCTTGTGTGAACTAGATATATTGCCTACATACCATGGTTCTTTAAAAGTCTTCCATATTTATATTTGAAAATGCATTAAACTGAATATGGATGAGGAGCATTTATGAATAGCTTTAAAAATTTATTTTTGTATGCATTATCAATGTAAAATAATTTTCCTATACACTTAATCACATTTCACTATTTAGATATTTGGGGATAAGCTTTTGGAACTAACATGGCGAAATAATAATATAGTATGGTTTGATTGGTTGCATGCGCACGACAATAACAATTAACCAAGACATTAAAAGTTGGGTGACTGAGTTGCAAGATTTTCAAAGCAGTTTAAAAACTTTATTATGTTGCTAACACATAGACTCATGGAGTACATGTAACTGTGACCTTTAAATGATCCAATATCTTAATTTGAAAATTTGTTCAACTGTCTATGAGTGACAGCTATTATGTGCATTTTTTTAATCATAAACAGATGGAAAAATATTGGTGGAAGACATTGTCAAATTAGGCTCCCAGAAAGAAGATGCCGACAAAGACAAAGTAGGAAGAACGTAGTGTTTATTTGTGAATTTTGTCGTATTGTGGTGTTATACTATTTGAAATGTAACCGCGAAGAATAATGGTTCGTATGTATTCATGGAACCCCATGCACCTTAAATGTATAAATAATCAAAAAAGGTTGAGCTCGTGTTGATTTTTTTTGAGTTAAAAAATGTGCTAAAGATGTCCTTGGTATTGGTTAAGCAATCAAAAGCGATAAATTTGTATTGGAAAACTATATTTATCACAATCAATTGATAAGGTTTTGACTTGAATTTTCGAGACAATTTTTTTATGGGAAAAATTATATTTATCACAATTAGATTGATAAATGTTTGACTTGAATTTTCAACACAATTTTTATTTATTGGTTTCTTTACTAATACTTTTAGAACATTCATTAATGTGCTTTTATACATTGTCTAATTATACATGTGCCAATCTTAAGCTAGTTATGAATATTTATTAAAGTAGGATAAATTGACGAAAGATTAAGGATTGAAGCATAACTAAAAGATATTTTAAATAAAAATAAATTTAAAGTTTATTAAAACTATATAATTGACATATATAAAGATTAATGAAATTTAAAGTTCATACGTTGAATTTAATGAAAGATTAAGGATTGAAGTATAATTAAAAGATGTTTTAAATAAAAATAAATTTAAAATTTATAAAAACCATATAATTAACATATATAAGAATTAATCAAATTTAAAGTTGATAGATTGAAGTAATAAAAATTATAAATCTACCAACAGTTTTGAAAAAATATAGTTCTTTTACACGAACATACAAAATTACATATAAGAAAATAGAATAAATAAAATTCTACTCAACTTTGCCCTCTATTTTCTATTAGCTTTAACATGTGAAAATAAAATAAAAGATGTGAAAATAAAATAAAAGTGAAGGAAGATTGAAAATCACATAAGGTGAAAAGACAAATGAGAAAACACATTACTACTAAAAAAATAGAAACATAAAGACAAATAAATTAAAAAATAAATAGTTAGAATAATAATAAAGTATACAAATTTACAAAATTGTGTCAATTCAAAAGTGAAATGTTTCATATATAGATTTAAGAACTTTTATATATAAATAATATATTTTTATAAAGTATTTTTTTTTAGCAATTTTGTGCATTTTATAAATTTAAATTTTTTTCAGCGTTTGAAAATTATACATGAGTTTACTTAAAAAATAATAATTTTAACTAACGTGCACATAAATTTAATTCACGTATGATTTTTAAATTTAAAATTTTCAAACGCTGTATTGTGTAAACTAAATTCTCATAGTATATGTGAAATTAGTTCACATACCACTTAATATAGGATGACTTCGGAAAAAAAAAATGAGCCTAGGGGTATTTTAGATATTATTGTTAAATATTGTGTTTGAGGGGCTAACTAATAAAATATGGGGTGCAATTAGAAACAAACAAAGGAGATTGTGAGTGAGATTGTCACGCTACTTGTCTAATCTTTTGCTTGTTGGACTATCGATTATTGAAATTCAAACTCATATAATGTTATAATATGAAATATATTAATTTATATTAACTTTATTTTTTATGTCAAATGTATTACGAGTAAATAATTAACTCGTTACTTAAAATGGTTGAGATCAAGTAATTTGTTTTTTTTTTTTATATTTATAAAAATAGATAAATATTTTTAAAATGAACTATAACCATTCAATTCAATTATGACTTCATGCTTAAGACAATTAAAATTAATTTATAACATGACTCAATTGATTGATCATTTTTAATAATTAATTTATAATTATATAATTTTGGAGGATAAAATTAATAAATCTCTATAATTTTGAGAATTAAAACAACTACAATTTTGAAGATTGAAGTGACAATTCTAAACATTATAAAATAACTCCACCACTAAAAAAATAGCTCCCATTTTCCGTGAATGTTACAATTTTTTTTTTTAATTATGTTTTGGTCAAAAATATCTTCGAAGATAATTAATAATTATTTTTCAATGGTTCAATTCAATAATAATGATATTTATTAATTAAATTTTAATCACATTCAAAAAATAACTTTATTAACTGTCTTATATTATTTCATTTTATCATACTACTTTAGTAAAATATATTATTTCAACTATTTTTAATTTTGGTTGCGCACAAATCTAAACCATAGTCCATAGTCATTATAAGAAGGTGAAAATGGAGGGAGTAATCAGTTTCAAGGGAAAATTGAAAAGCATATGAATTTACTCAACCGTGTACCAAAAAAGATAAAAAGAATGGAGAAAGTGAAGCAGTAAAGGAAAAATCATTAAGCAAACAAGCTTCTTGCCAACCAGATACTGACACGTAGACATAACAACCACTAATAATATGCTTCACGCCTTCACTTATTTATTAATTATTTATTTATACTACTAGTATTACCATATTTATTTATTTAGAATATAGTATATATAAAAAAATTAAAACCGACCCAAATCTCGATCGCGCTCTTCACACAATCGCTCTTCGTTTCTTTCAAAATTTCAATTTCACTTCAAATTTCATTTCTATCGATTTTCCTCCCAAAAAGTTTTCAATTCCTCTTTTTTCTCCCACCAAAGCTTCCCCAATTTTTATGCTAGCTGTTAATTAGGTTTACTTTTTTTTTTTTTTTTTTTTTTTT
>NC_021162.2:62276842-62291182 GCF_000331145.2 Cicer arietinum | reverse complement strand
AACGTTCCCCAATTTTTTTTCTAGTTGTTTATTAGTTTTTTTTTTTTTTTTTTTTTTTTTTACTTCAGCTTCAAAGTTACAGTCCTTCGATTTCGCTTCGTTTTTCTTCGATCTTCTACTTCGTCGGTCACTAAGAACTTGGTTTCAGCAAGTTTCTGATTTCCCGTAAGGTTTCGTTTTTCCAACAGTTTTCGAGCTCTTTGATGTTCGGTTGCTTTCGTAGTTGGTGAAATTAGGGTTTGTAGAAGGGGATTTAACGAAGTGATTATGGTTTGTCTATTTTTGGATGCGGATTGAGAAATTTAAGCGTTGTTTGGTGTTGATTTTGGGAAAGGGAAATTTCTAGGTGTAGTGAACATGTTTTACTCTCAGTTTATTTTGGCAAAGAAAGGTCCACTTGGGACAATCTGGATAGCTGCACATTTAGAGCGGAAACTCCGAAAGAATCAGGTGGCGGATACTGACATTGGCGTCTCTGTAGGTCAGTTAATTTGTTTATCTCTTGAAATTTTTGATTTTTTGTTTCATTAAATGCTCGATGAATTTTTGCATAATTAAAGAGGTAGTTATTTATTTATGATATTAGTTAATTTATTAAGACCCTAGTTTCTACAGTGGCGTAATACTTGGTTGCTTCCCAACCCACTTGCCTTGTAGGTCAAATTTGAACTCTTGTGGTTTTATTGTATGTTTGGATTGGTGGTACTAAACACGGTCTTGTGTGCGAAAAAATATGTTTTTTAAGTTTGTCATCAAAACAACGTTTGAGTAGAAGTGGAAAACCAGATTTCATTATAAACTTACTCTTAGTGGAAAAGTTTCTTAACATGAATTATTTCACTTCAAACTTAAATGTTGACTAAAATCAATTTTGTAAAATCAAGATTATTCTAAATTAAGTTTGATAAATGCCCATCCAGTCATATTCTGTCTTATGATAGTTGGTTACTACTTACAAAATTAGACCTTAGAAAATTATACAACTTTGACCATTTTGATGTGTAAAATCTTGGCCGTTTATTCACACAGTTAAGAAGGCTACTGGCAGGGTTGCGCCAACTTTGGGTAATATAGATATACTGCCTAGATTAGTGCTTGTGCTTAGGGTAATAGCTTCTATGGAATTTGAGAGTGGTGAGGAGGGAGTGAACATTTGGTTAGTGAAGTTTGTCTAGCCATGCGGTCTAAGTGGTTGAAGTATTTTGTGAAGATTTAATGGGCAAGTTTTTTATTTTGGTTTTTACTATGACATTTGTTGGTAGAGTTCCCCCATATCCTCATGGACTTGTGGTGCTTTGCTAATGCTTACATTTGTGGCCAGAATCCTTTTTTATTTACTATAGATAAATATACCTTTTGAGGTTAGAAGAAAATAGTATGAAGGAATGTTAGGAATAGAAAATGATGCAAAATGAGAGCACAGAAGAGAAAGAACAGACAGACAAACAAACATTCTCAACAGTAGAGCTTTCCAATCTACTTGCATGTCTGCTGTGGATTCCCCTTAAAGAGACCATGGGCTGTGCACAAAGAGAGGTGGACAAAGAACATTGTGTCCCCCAGCCGATTTATTGTCTGAAAACTTAATATACAAGAATTTCCCTTGAGGAATATGCCCCAAGGAACAGTTTAAATTGCTGACTGCTGAAGACGTTCTCTCCACAGTCCTAATGAAACCCCTGAAGTTTATTGGACAAAGTTATTCTAATATTAAGAGGGCATACCTATATGCGGTGAAGGATTAATGAATAGCTGAAATTTTGTTACGATCCCTCTAGCAGAGATTGATTACAATGTTGAGGGAATTGATATTCCATAGTACGCTTTTGCATGCATGAGCTGCATTTATTGTTGTCTAATTTTGACCATGTTTAAATTGTCTCAGATAATTCATGTAGTCTCTTTTATGAATGAACAGATTCCATTCTTTTCCCTGAAGTACCGATTGCACTCCGTTTATCCAGTCATCTTCTTCTTGGTGTGGTAAGGATATATTCTAGAAAGGTGAATTACCTTTTTGATGATTGCAGTGAAGCCTTGCTTAAGGTAAAGCAAGCTTTCCGCTCTGCTGCAGTTGATTTGCCACCAGAAGAGTCTACTGCACCTTACCATTCCATCACCTTACCTGAGACTTTCGATCTTGATGATTTTGAACTGCCAGATAATGACATTTTTCAAGGGTCAGTTTCAAAGTACTTGATTATATGACCACTTGTAGCTTGAGCTTATTTTGTTTCATTTTAGAGTTTGTTGGTGATCTCATATGCTCTTATGTTTCAGCTTTTTCCTAGGTATTTTCAATTGATTGATAACAAGAAATTTTGTATTATTAGTGCTATAATTTTGTTTTAAGTTGCAGACCTTGTATTTGCTTGTGTTTTCTTCTTCTTTCAGATTTGGTAATTTATATTCTAAATGGTGGTTTCATGTAAGATGGTTCATGTGGAAGAGTTATTGGTTTATTAACGGAAGATTATATTTGTTGTGTGAACTTGCAGTAATTATGTTGATCGCCATGTCAGTTCAAGGGAGCAGATTACACTCCAAGATAATTTGGACAGCATGGTTTACAAAACTTCACAGTTTGGATTGGATGGTTGATATTCTACTTTACGTCTTTTATCTTAGTACTAGTCGCTTGATATTGAATTTTAAATATACAATTCGAGATCTGTGCTTCTAAAAATTGATGATTGACATCAAACACATCTTGCAGAGCGCTTTGGAGATGGTGATGCTTCTCAAATTGGTTTAGACCTAGATGAGGTAATTAGTATTTGTTTTTCCCCTTGGCTCTCTAGGCATAAAATGGATTGCTATAATGCAACTGTGATTTTAAGGTCCCAACATATTGATTTGGATGTTACAGCTTTGTTGTCTGGTTATGAATAGAAGCATAGATGTATCATTTTGGTGGTACTACATATGAGTGTTATATACATCTGAAATGTGCTAGCTTTTGATAGGCTTGACATAAATCATGCTTTTCGTTTGCTTATCATGTCCTTCACCACTCAGTTACATGTTCAATTCAATTTTCTTTAAGAAACGTGTTCAATTCAATTGATCGTTGGTAATAGTAATATATTTTTTAGTATATATAACTAATATAATTTTTATCATCCCAGAAGATGGTATAAAGAAGGTAGTTATTTTTTTCTATTATATTGAATTCTGTTTCATTATCATTATGCTTTTCTAGATAAGCATTGTGTATTATCTCTCTCCTGAATAGATTCTATGATTTGCTGTTGTTATATCACTATTGGTACAATGATTGTTGAAGCACTGCCATGTTTGATTTCAATTGATGGGGTTGTGATATAAAACATCTTGATGTGTATATTACTGGGGAATAATGTACTACATCGATACATTTTTTTTGATTTTATTTTTGGATATTTGTAATGTGATTTAGTAATTTCAGGTTATGTTAATAGACAAAGAAGCCACTTTGGAGCATGATGACTTCAGTGCTAATCCTCAAATGTCTCATCAAGAAGACGAAAAGAAAGAGGGGGTGAGTGCAAATTCAGATAAAATGCAAGTAGAAGACAGTGGAACAAAAATTGATTTGATTTTTTAAATCATGTTGATGTGGATATGATAGAACCCAGAATTTACGTAATGAAAATGGAATTTTATTGAATGGAAGTGATGAGCATCGAGCTCTACAAGAAAAAGAAAACGAACCAGAGTTCCAAGAACTCCTACCAGAGCATAATCTGCTCCTAATCCAGAGAGAGACTCTCCTAACTGACTAACAATATATTTCTCAATGAGTTTCTAACTACCCATCCCTCCCTCTTATAACAGAAATTCCCCACAAATCAGGGAGGATTCTAACTGACTGAGTATTCCCTCCCTTTCTAACCGCTGCTAGAAGCTGTAAGTGTGTGAATTGGGCCCAAGAATTGGGTCCTCAAACCCAATGGACCGTGGTGTCCTATCAGTATATCTATAGAGAATAATAGACTGTGCAGATACATTTTTCGGACTTTACTTTTGGATATTTGTAATGTAATTTGGTAAAATTCAGGTTATGATAATAGACAAAGATGCCACTTTGGACCATGATGAATTCAGTGCTAATCTTCAAGTATCTCATCAAGAAGATGAAAACAAAGAGGATGTGAGTGGAACTTCAGATAGAATGCAAGTAGAAGACAGTGTAAGCAAGATTGATTTGGTATTTAAAAATATCTGCATGCCTTTCAATATTTGCTTTTACTCCTTTTTTTTCCTTTCTTTCTTGGCTAGTGGATTAAGTGAAAGTGATTCTGTTGGCTAGAGATTGTAATTAGTACTAGTGTTAATTATGATTTGTTTGAACAGATTGATGGTTTACCTACTGTTGCTGAGTTTCATGAATATGCTCAAGGTCCATCTACTCCTGGACTACAAGAACCAAACTTGTTTGGTACTCAGGCAGATCAGGTCATTAATGATGCTGATTTTCATAATTCAGCAGATTTATTATCAATGGAGACAACACAAAATGAATCATGTGCTCATCAAACTGAAAACGATGTAAATGGTTGCTCCTTGCAAAATAATGGGAAGCATGTTGATGCAGATTTGCTTCATGAGGCTAGTGACTGTGTTCTGGTGGAAGTGGATACCAAAAGAAAGTTACAAGAGAATTTGATATGTACAGTTGTGATGAAGGACCAAGAAAATTTGATACCTAATAATAATTGCTTGGCATCAGTACCCTTGATGGATGACTCCAATAAAAATCACCCGATCACCATGTTACCAGAATGCACAGATGGAATGATTGATGCTTCTGATATACTTGAGAAGGTTGAAGACTTACATGATGGGGTTCTAATGAACACCGAACCAGTTGTGCCTCCTTTGAACGAAACTGTTAATGTTATTTCTGGAGGTAGTGTTAGTATAAATGATATTACTGTGTCTCCTAGTTGTTCTAATGTCACATCTGATCAAGAGGGTCTCTCTTGTAAACTGTTGTCTAACATGGATGGGTCTCGGGCATCCGAATTCGATGGTCGTTTGAAAGATGATAACACATTATCAAAGCATGAAGTTTTGAATAACAGTGAAATTTCTAAGAATGAGGAGCAACCCTGTGTAGTTGACGAGGCTCATATATCCAATATTAAAAGTCCTCTAGAATTAACTGGTAGGCCTGAAGTTGTTGATATGGAAGCTCATGTATATCAGGAGTTGAAGGAAGCGGATGTTTTAAACCATGTGTCGCATGAAGCTGAGCATCCCACCGAGTCTCACCTTCGGCCTTGCACCTCCCATATGAACCATCCTTCTCTGTCATCTATTGAAGGTATTAAATAATTCATCTTGCATAGTTTTACATTTCTTTATTGCATGATATTGAGTTATTGACAGGCAGATCACCTTGATATTTTGTTGACTTCTACATGTTGACCTATGGACTTCCTATCATGCTAAATTTTTTCCTATGCATCAATTTTGATTTTGTTTTCCTTTTATGTGGGGAGAATTAACTAATTAACTTATAATAACAGTACTATTTTTTTTTTATACATTTGATTCTGCTTTCTTTTAATTAGTTGATTTTATTTGTATAAGAAGTTGATTTTATTTTACAGGCGAAAAATGTCATGAAACTGTTGTTTCAGATCCTGCTTTAGGTAATCATGGTGCTGCAGAGCCATCTGTATGTGAAGGAAACTTGGATTTGGGGAAATCAGCCATGCAATTTGGGAGTCAGATAATAAACAATGAAGTGGAAAGTATAAACAAATCTGCTGCTTCTGACATACCTGAGCCTGAAAAAATGCGCTCCATAGCTTATCAACATGATGGTGAAGCGAATAATTTGCTATTGGAGTCTACTCCTGGCAATCAGGGTATATCTGAAGGCCATACAGATGCTGCAGGAGTAAAATCAATATCTGGTAAAAAGCGCAGCTACACAGAGAGTACTTTGACAGTGCAGAGCATGGATTTGGTTGAATCATATGGTGGGGCTCAATCGAAGAGAACTGCTGAGTCCATTCCTGATGATGATGATCTATTATCTACGATATTGGGTATACTTTGGTCCTTTATGCATTGTGCTTTATATTTTAGTTACAGTGTGTAACAAGATTGTGGCTGAAAATTATTTGTTGCTGCTCCAGTTGGTAAAACACCTTCAGGTTTTAAAGTTAAACCAAGTCCAGCAGCCACTGAAGTACCATCAACCAAGCGCTTCCGTTCTGCACCACGCACCAGTACCTTAAAGAGGAAGGTGCTTATGGATGATATGATGGTCTTGCATGGCGAGTATGTTTTTATAATGTTCCATTCATTCATTGTACATATCTCTCCTTTTATTTTATGCTGATTAGACTAGAGTTAAAAACATGGTATTGTTTGTGCCCTGATTTCTAGCATTTCACATATATATTCTTCTCCATTTTTTTTTACCATTTATGGTAATTGGTTCTGCATGATTTCTCTGGTGGTAGTTGTATTGTACCCATTTTTTTCTTTTTCTTTAACTTTTATACTTAAATATATTATCAAACTTATCAGTTTTCCGAATATTGCATACCCTATTCCTTTTCTCATGCACTAAAAGATTAATAATTTTTCCTTTTTTCATCTGAAGTACAATACGCCAACAGTTGACAAGTACTGAAGACATACGTCGTGTGCGGAAAAAAGCTCCTTGCACTCGCCATGAGATTTTAATGATTCAAAGACAGTTTTTGGAGGATAAAATTTTCCAGGAACCAATATTTACAGGTGAATTGTGTGCTTATATATTGTGCTGTTGACCATTTGGAGCCTCTCCAATCCCTTCTTAATTAAGTTAAAACCCCTGATATACCACCAGATATAGTGTGATTATGCTCATAAGTCACAATTGTAAATGTTTTCATTTTCACTAAAAACATAAAACAATTATAAAAATGTGTTTTGGTGAAAAACAATTGTAATTGGGTTCATTTGTGGAAGTTATCTCCAACATACCTGTGTTAATTGTCTAATTTTTTCCAGATTTATCTGCTGATTTGACTATTCTGCGAAATGAGACATTTGATCTGAGTGGAATCGAGGTTTGTGATTATGGTTTAGATGGCTTTTCCGTGGAAAAAGCAAAAGATCAAGAGTCCTATTCTAAAACAAGTACTGAAATTCATGGAGTGGAAGAGAATAATGAGCCTGTGGCAGTTCAACCCCAAGAAGATGCTGAAGCCCACCTTACTGAATTACCGGTTCTGTCTGAGAGAATGGAAGCGCACAATGAGCCTATAGAAGTCCAACCCCAAGAAGATGCTGAAGCCCACCCTACTGAGATACCTGTTCTGTCTGAGAGAGTGGAAGCGTATAATGAGCCTATTGCTGTCCAACCCCGAGAAGATGCTGAAGCCCACCCTACTGAGATACCTGTTCTGTCCGAGTGCCATCATTTTGAAGTTGACTTAGGATCTCATAATATTGATGCTCATGGGAATGCAAATATTATTTCTCAAGTGAAGGAGCTTGACAGTTCTCAAAATGCTGAAATGAACAATGCTGAAGGAAATTACGAGATTTCTGAATCAGAGAATTGCTCTGTTGTCCCTGGGCATGAATCTTTATCCATAACTGAAGTATTTGAAAATGAGCTTTATATGCCAAATGATTTTGATGCATCGTTGTCTCTGGCAGATAAAACGAATGATCTTGTTGGTTCTATTCATACAAATGTGTCAAACAGTCCCACTTCCCAGAAATTGGATACATATCCTATTCTAGAGGATGAGTTTGTGGAGGAACAACGTGATAAAAGCGAAGTATGTGCTATTAAAATTGCAGAGCATGCCATGGAAATTAAAACACAAGTTGAAACAGATGGTTTGGAAGCTAATCATTTATGTGCATCCTTGGCTACTGGCTCTAAGGAAGATAATGAATATACTGACAATCAGGTTTGTTTTAATGGAGACCTAACTATGGAGGAAAATGTGAACAATGTGACAGGAGGCTTAAATGATGATAAAATTGTTTCTTCTGGCTTGGGATACAATGACAAGGATGCTAAGTTTGACGGCCTATTTAGCGAAAATATTGAAGTAGATTGTTTACATTCTGTAACACTTGTGGATGTAAAAGAAAATTCTCTGAATGATGAGGAAAACCCAGTCTGTCAAGAAGCTGTATTACAAAGTACAATGTGTCATGATGTCTTATCTAGTCCTTTTGTGGATCAGAATGATGTAAGTTCTCATTGACCCTAAAAAGCTAAATGTATCTTTTAATATCATTTATTTGTTGGATTTGTCTCTATTCTTGAAACACATTTAACATATCTGATATACCTAACTAAATATTGAGTTTTGTTTGTTTACATTGTATAACATGAACTGAAATTATTTGTAGAAGTGGTCTTCCTGTAACATTTTTTTCCTCGATAATAATTTCTATTCAAAGATGATATGCTGGGCCATGTTTTGTGTTTGTTAATCCTTTGTTTGTTTGTTCACTCTGGTTGCTTTGTAACATTTGCTGTAGCCGGATATATATATATATATAGAAGTAGCGTTAACTATAAATGCAATTAGAAGGGTGCATTCATTTTACCTCATGGTCTGGCTTCCAAAATGTAATGCTTGAATTATGAGCATGTACCAAAGCTATATGTATTGTTCCTTCTCTGTTTAATACATGCCTAATTATGTTTCATGGCTACATGGTGCAGGAAACCAATATGGTTGGCAATGACACAGGTTTGCTTCTAAATTCCTTTCACTGTTCATTTATACAAATGCTTAATGTGTTTACATGTTTACACCATTATGGAAAATTACGGTGGGTTCCAAGGAAAATAATGCCGGGTTTGATTCATACTTCTAACCTAATATATTCAAAACAAAGACAAGAGAAAATAGAAAAAAGGAAAGTGATGTCCCTTCTTCTACTTCTAGGTGGTCAATAGATTCTTAAAAATATTTCCTAGTCCTTTCTGGGTGAAGCTAGAAATAGAGTGATGAAAATGAAACTAATTTATGGGCCTTATGCCTTAAGGTCCTCGAGAAACCAAATCTTGATTCATTCTTTTCTCTCTGTTTGCCTTCCTCTCCAAACCCGACCTCTCACGTTTATCCAACCAACCTCCTCTAACAGAATACCACTGACACTACTATTTCCCCTGCTGCTTGCTACATGTCTAGGTGATGAATATACATATTATCTTTGACCTCTGCTCTCTTCATAACACCAATCATTAATTCATTTTCGTTTTATTCATTGCAACTATGAGGTCCTCCTCTCCTATGAATGTAGGGACACTGTATTTATATCAGACCATATAGTATAATATTGTGTAGTTCTTTAACAAGTAACCTTCTATAAATTGCAATCAGTTGCTCTTCATTTCGGGGTCAACATCCTTACATAACACACTTCCCTCACTACTTTCCTTCCTGTACTCATAACAGTAGTTGGTGTGTGATTCTTCTTACTGTTACTGGACGCTGGTTCCACAACATTTTTTTTAGTTGAGAAGATACTAACAAATCATTTACATGGCATAACTCTATAGTCAACAGTTAGTGAAACGGGAGAGTTAAGTTTTTGTTGTTGCTTTAATTTCTGTTTCTTTGATTTGTTTTGACTCACTTTCTATTTGTCTATTATCAGGTTTTTTGAATGTTGGTGATGATGAGATACTTGATGACGATGACGATGCTGCTGATGGTCATGGTTTTACACAGGGTGCTGAAGGAACACACTTTGAAAATAGTGGATGGTCTTCTCGAACCAGGTTTGTTTATGTAAAGCTTGACAACAAAAAATTAAATAGTGTTTTATCTGAATTGCTTAAGCTCTTGTGACTAGTTTTCCTTTTGTGAATACCTAACTAATGCATCTATCCGCAGGGCTGTTGCTAAGTATCTGCAGACATTGTTTGACAAGGAAGATCTACAAGGAAGGCAGAACCTGCATCTTGACAATATATTAGCTGGTAAAACACGGAAAGAAGCATCAAGGATGTTTTTTGAAACACTGGTATGCTCTTAAGAATTAGTTTGGCTGGCATATATACTGTTTAATGAACTTTGGCTTTGATTTAATATTCCTCGTGCTTGGGATCATAATAACTGAAATACTGTGCTCCTCTTTTTCTCCCAAAATGAATTCTATTGGAGAAATTAGAGAGAGAAACTGTGATAATGGGCTAAGAATAAAGGTGCCTAAACAGAGAAGTGAGGAAAATAAATGGAAGAGAAACACTAATAATGCAGCAGGGCTATACAATCTCTTTGTAAGTCAGAAATTGAATAACACTAAAATAACTGAGCTGAACAACTATATTTTATGTACGTGACATTCATTGGTTACCAATATATTCTATTGTGGAGTCTATTGTAGTTAGCTTAACTTTTATGGAAAGAGATTTTTCTGCTAAAATTACAAGCTTAGATGTGATGCTTATTATAATTTGTTTGAATTCTTCAAAGCATTCAGTCTTCTGAATGTTTGCTTGGTGATAACTTTTGCTTTGATATAAATATAATTTCGACCATGGTGGCAGGTTCTCAAGACAAGAGATTATGTTCATGTAGAACAGACACAACCCTTTGCCAATATTAACTTACAACCTCGAATGAAGCTTATGAAGTCAGATTTCTGAAACCTCGTCTAGGAGTGGCTGATATAGTGGTAAAAATTTGTGTGGTGATAGTTTGGTTCAAATCTGCTGGATTGGGATAATCTTTTCAACATCAATCCCCTATTTTAGTTATGGCTAATAATTTTTTGGAGATAGGGTTAGCTTTTAGTTTTACTTGAATAGCTGGGGAGTTGAAGTAGCTCGTGTATCATTTCATCCTATTGATTATTTTGGGTCTTAATGTATATATCTATGTAAAAATATCATCATTTGTAGCTTACTGGCGCTAATTTGTAATGTGTTTAAACGCATCGCTCCCTCCATGCAAGAATTATGTTTTATCTAGGCATCTAGTTTCTGTTTATGGAAGTGCATGTAATTTGTATAGCGGTCGGTGGACAAGGATCGCCATGTCTGTACCTATTGTTATTTGTATAGTTTCTAACTGCTTTTATCCTTTTAAGAGTATGTATACTTAGTCTACGTTAAAGGTATCTAAAGTCTTATTTGCGTTGGCCTCAATTATTTAGGCATTGTGCTTGTCTTTTGAAATTCCTATTTGTATGCTCCTATCACTTGTAGGGCGCTTCCAATTACTTTGGTGACAATATACTAGTGATTTTTGGGGGTGTATTTTCACTCAGAAGTTAGTGTTCCCCTTATTCACAAAATCAAGGAACAATTTACTCCAAAAAATACAATTAGTTATTAATTTCCTTTATGATGGCTCAAACTGACTCTTCTATCACCAATTGAAAAGATAACTTTTTTATTGAGTTGTTTGTTTTCAACGGTCATAGCTCATGTAAAAACCAATGGTCTAATAGTAAAAGAATACCAATACCAAATTCACACAAAGCAATGCCTTATAGAGAACATTTTTCTTTTTCTTTTTTCTTATTTGTTGAACACAATTTTAGAACATCTCTAACGATGAATTCATAATGGGTTCATTAAATAAAGTTTATTGTGTCACGTCATTTTGAAATAATTCATTTATTTTCTCTCCAATGGTGAACTCAACCTGCATAGATTCACTAAATATAGTCTAATGTAGCACATCATTTTAAAGTAATCTATTCATTTTTTACGGTTTAATTTTTAAAAATCCATATTAGATGGGATTGGCCCAACATGAGACATAAAATGAAATTTAATAAATAAATAAAATAAATTAAGATATTTCAATGGTTCTATGACATCAAGAACTCATAAAAAAATTTATATTTTAGTTGAACAAGTAAATAGTGTGCACACGCTGTACCACTCCACTAACCCATGTTAACAATGTGTTCGCTTTTTTCTCGTGATTATTTTAATTTATAACTAATATTTCTCTCATCTGTACTACCTTCATTAACTACTTTAGTTGTAATATTAAATAATTTGCAACAAAAATAAAATAAAATATTTTATTTAATTTATTTATATAAGATTTGGCCTTATTAAGTAAAATAATTTGTTTTCTTAGTTACTTTGTGTCTACTATGATATTAAATTCCATAACTTTAATTTATACATTGATATTTTATTATAATTTAAAATATTAATTTAAATATTTTAATTAATATTATTATATATTATTTAAATTTAAAATAAAATTGAACTTAAATTTTTATAACAATAACAAAAGTTAAATGTTAAATACATAACATAAATAAATTAAAAAGAAATTAATTGTCATAAATTAATAAAAAGAAATAACGGTTATACATTTATTATTATTAAATTACAAAAATACCGTTAGAGATTTGTGACAGTTGGACAATTCTAATAGTGAACTCGTCAAAAACTAAATTTTACTTAACTACACTTCGCAATCAGAACAATGTGTTTAAAAAAATATTTCATATCAAATATTTTTTTATTTGCATATGAAAACAAAAAAGTATTTAAAAAACAATCACTAATCAATACATTAAAAACAAAAAAGCATTTAAAAAAATAAATAAATAAAAGAAAACAAAGAAAATAGGTGTTAGAAACTAACCGTTACATCGTTAAACGTGGTATCAGCATCTACTTTTTTTTCTCAACGGTCATATTTCAGCAACTCAAACAATTGAAACAAAATATGACCGTTTGGCCACTGAACCCACTATATTATACCATCCACCGAATCCAAATCCAAATCACACCACAGCACAAGCTTCAGTTTCCATCACAATCTCAATCCTTCTTCATCACAATCACTAAAGTTTCCATCTTTACATTCAAAATCCAAATGGGTCTATCAATCAACAACGTGCCAGCCACAGTCACACCAAGACACTACAACATCCACAAATTATTCCTTTTTTGTAACTATATCCTTTTAGGTGCAGCTTCCAGCTGCATCTTCCTCACTCTCTCACTCCGCCTCGTCCCTTCACTTTGTGGCTTCTTCTTAATCCTTCTCCACATCTTCACCATAGCAGGTGCTGTTTCAGGCTGTGCTGCTGTTGGTGCTAACCGTTGGTACTCTGCTCACATGGTAGCAACTGTTCTAACCGCTATATTTCAGGGTTCTGTTTCTGTTCTTGTTTTCACAAGGACTGGTGATTTTCTTGGTCAGTTGAAATCTTATGTCAGAGAAGAAGATGGTTCTGTGATTCTTAAGTTGTCTGGTGGACTTGCTATTTTGATCTTTTTCTTGGAATGGATTGTTTTGACACTTGCTTTTTTCTTGAAGTACTATGCCTGTGTTGAAGGTGGAAATAATAATAGGGCTATTGTTTTGGGAAGTGCTAAGGTTCATCAACAGGATGAAGATTTGAAGGACTGGCCATGGCCTTTTCAGGTTTAAATTTTTCATATGAATTGGAATGAAAAGTTTGAGTGACAAGGGAAGAAAAAACAACACTACTGTGTGCTGTTGTTTTAATATGCATTTTTTTGTTGTTTTAATATGCATTTTTTTTGTGTTACAGAATTTCTCTGTTTAGTAGTAATATTTTTTAATTCATTGGGGAATTACATGTTTTTTCTCCTAATGTAGATGTTGCATGTCAAGAGGGTATCCGTTTTGGAATGTAATTACTATGTTGGTTTTCAGTGGTTGTTAATCAGATTCAGAATTTCAGTACTAATTTGCCATTTTAATTCTATTTGTTTATCTTGTGGATTTTCTATTACAAACTTTGATAGACGCACATATAATAGTGAATAGTAATATTGCGAATTGATACTTAGTTTCTGATTGATAATTATAAAAAAAAAAATAAAATAGAAATTGTATGTTTATAAACGATGTCTTGATGAATGCTCAAAAGTATAATTGAAGGAAATTTTTCCTACAAGCTTGAAAATGACATATTGCCTTTAGGTTTATATAGTGTTGTCAAGATCTCCAAGATAGTGCGCGAGCCTTCTGAAATGATGGAATTCTAAATGTAAATTGTAACTTCTACATAGTTTCAGCATCAAACCTTATTACAGATCTTTTGACCTTATATATAATTAGGAAACCTGGTAACTAAACAGCTCGGTTCACCATTTTTTATATCTTCATCAAATTGTATAAACAAATATTGTCTCTAAAAGCACTTTAGTGTGTCCAAAGTAATTAATTATTGATGACACTGACTGACATTGTTTCCTGTCAAAGAATTACAGTTTCCCCACTCAAAGTGGTTTATATATATATACCCCACCTTCTTGGAAAAATTGTTTACAAGGATTTTATATATCATACAGTATCACAACTTGAATTTAGAGAAATCTCGTAAAGCATGTATTTATCAAACAGCAGCAGCTTTTAGGGAAAG